>NC_092131.1:11546085-11673585 GCF_043159975.1 Macaca nemestrina | reverse complement strand
ACCACATACTGGCAAAAGTCCTCAGTTCCTTGTCATGGGGTATCTCCTTAGAGGTGCTCACAGCATGGCAGCTGGCTTCCCTCAAAGTGAATGGCTTGACAGAGAGCCCAAGACCAAAGCCAAAGTCTTCTATAACCTAATCTTGGAAGTCACATCCCAGCAGATAGTGAGTTTTTGTTACTGCTGTGTCACAGCAGCATCCATTTTGAATATCAGCTGTACTTTCTTATACCAGAATTAGGGTTTGGTCACCCTTGGTACACTTGCCAGTTCTCTACCCTCCAGTTCCTCAGTGTGGTCATTCCAGATACCTGCCTTACCAGCCACCTCCTGGTAACCACCTTCCCATGGACAGCTAGACACAACCTACTTGGCACACCCTACTGATTCCCATACCCCATATAGAGAGCACAGATATGCTGCAGTGACCACCCTCTCAGTCACAGTATGACTCTATGAAACCTGTGCCTGTTTCCTCTAAACCCACCAATTAGAACTTCCCAGGAGGAAACCTGCTTGGGTAATGCCCTGGACCCCATAACAGCTTGGGCCCACAGGCCCAAGTAGGTGGGTGGGGAGCCTTATAGCTCTCTCTTGCTCCCCACCCATTGTTTGAACACATTATCCTGGATGGCTTCCTATTTCCCATTGGCCCTATGAGGCATGCTGCCTTCTTCTCTCTGGGATCTGTCAGTAATAAGCTGCTTCTGTTATTTCATATGTTTTGCTGTGTCATCTCCTCTGAGTCTCATCCAACACACCCAAACCCAGCTTCTTTCCATCAGGGCTTTCCCGGAGAATGGATATCTTGGTGGGAACAAACTGGACAGAGGTCAGACAAGAGCCACAAGGGTGTCTGCCAGTGTAAACAAATTTTCAGTGAGAGGGACACCTGGTCATGGGTCTGGCACTTAGGCATTAGGTCATCTGCCAGAATAAAGGCATATCCCATGGAAGGCACACTATAAATATCCATGGCCAGATCCCTGGAGCCACATCACAGCAGAGGTAGAGTTTACAGCCCCTCTCATGAGAGGGACCTCAAGACCTAACACAGGAAAACACAGCACACACTTCTACCATGTACTATTGGTTGTAGAGAACACTCCTGGAACAATACAGATAGGGAATTACACAGCTGTGAGCACCAGAAGGTGGAGGTCACTGGAGGCTGTGTGTGGGCTGCCATATCACACCACAAAGTCGTATTTCTATCCTGCATGAATGGCAGCTTGTTCCTGTACTCCTCCCATGGACTGGTGGCCTATTGGACATCACATTATCCAGCACACTGTACGAAGTAGGTGCCCAGGAAATCCTTATTGATCAAGTGTATGTTTTTCTGAATGCATTCAGGGCATGCGAGTATTAGAGACAGTGTCTATAATGTGTCTGGCTCACCAGCTGCACCCCATGAAAAGGCAGATATACTGCTGTCCACACTACTTACAAATGAAGACCTTGAATCTCAATGTACCCAAGGCTATGAGCTGATCCATAGGAGAGCTTAGATTCAAACCCAGGTGGATCTATCTGACTCTTAAGCCCATGCTCTTCCCACTCTACAGGGCTAGTTTCCGAATAAAACCCTCCCTCTTTCAGGAAGGAATTAGGAGCTGTTAACTCTCACTGATTCCTACATGCCTGCCTACCACTCTACCTGTTGCCCACTATGTGCTGGTAAACGTTTAACAACCAGCTCTCTGGGGAAAAAGAAGTCCCGGTCTGTAGCACTTGCTGATTGCCATGGTGTAAATATTCCCACCATGGCCACTTGCAAACTACCAACATGATATCCTTGATCAGAGAGTTGGAAAGAGAGACATGATCTGCCATTGTAAGCCCATATGAGCCACCTCCAGCACACCACTGCCCACTCTGGAAGTATATGAAACTTCTGGAAAAAGACACAGAACGATCCCCAAACCCATTCTGAACTGTTAACATGTTTTTGCCTCTCTAGTTGTTGCTGCTCTGGCTCGTCCTGTGTTAGCCATCTGGTCCATGATGTGCACACAGCATTTGGAGCCTATCATCAACCTGTGCCCCAACCCCACCAAGCCTAGTTCATCTCTACAGCTCTGGCCCAGGGCTTGTGTATATGGGGCTTAGAAATACAGACCTATTCCTCAACACCTCTCATAGTATGCCCTAGATAAGACTTCCCATATCCCAGAGACCCTCCACCTGACTCCTTTTATATTGCCAGCTGCCTAAAACTCAGTGGTGGTGGCTATGGCTCTACCTAGACCACCATCACCAAGCCTTCATTTGTGGGAGGTTGAGGAGGCATACATTATTAGACATCCTAGTATCAGGGCAGTCAAGAGCACACACATCATACACAGATGCACTCCAGAAGAATGTAAGAAGCTGACTGGGCTTCACCACTGTCTGAGTCATATCATCTGACCCATAAAATTCCCCAACCCCACAGGAGCATAGGGTTGGGATTTAGGAGTAGCTCTTTCACCCTAGTCAACTCACCTCCCGCTAGCTCTTTAATTTACACAAGCCTCCTCATATTGCTACTGGGAACAACTCCACCAGGCCACCCACCACAGACATTGAATGAGCCCCATCTCCCTTCTCTTTACCCTCTCTCCCCATTGCCCCAGGTCCTTCCTCTGAACCTCTGGTCACTCTAGTGCCATCTGGTTTCAGGCTCAAGGAAGAACCCCCAGGACCTGCTGGTGGAACACTGAAAGAAACCCAGACTTTGTGAGATGTCTGCAGGGGCCTCCTATGAGTGTCATGTGCTCTTTGACTACAAGAGTCTGTGAGTCCGTTTTCTGGGTCATGTTCCTGAATGTCCCATCTTAGCTGTGCAACAGATCTCAACAAGTGGGTGGAGTTGGGGGAAGCCAGCCAGCACCCACCCCGCTGCTCACAACCTGGGCAGATTCTTCTGCTTCCCAGCAGCTCCCAAGAATGCTTATCTCCTTCTGAGACCCAACAGAAGGATACCGAAGCTCACCTTGAGGACACAGTCCAGTTTCCTACTTGAGGAAAAATTCTGAATCATTTTGTATCTTGAGTTTTTGTGTTCTGTTTTTTTCCTGCCGCTTTTTCTTTTCCCTCTGAGCTTTATGAAAAGAATTCTCTTGTAGAAATTCTTATAAGGAAACGAAGAGGTTATTGACTTCAAGATAAAGCTTACTGGAAGCCCTTTGATATTTCATTTAGGAAACCCTTCACTGTCTGATATTCTAGACATCCGAAAACTCTATTGTGGGAAGACTTGTTGGACCTTGGAATAAGTCAGCTTCCCTAAGGATGGTTGCTTCCCCCACAGTCTCTTTTCAGACAATGTCATCCACTCATGCCCCTGTCATCTTGGAGAGGATTGTCATTGTTCTCCTTATCTGCAGTTTTATGTAAAACTCTCAGGGGTGGAAGTGAGTGCTCACAAGGTGAGCATCCCAGGACATCCGCAAGCTGAATTTTGAAAACAACAATCTAAACAAATTAGAACATCATCGTCTAGACTTTGGCATGCCTGGGGAAACTGACCAAGCCTGAGCAGAGGCTAGAGGACAGGCTAGTGGAGGAAGGCAGATGTCCTGGGGAGGATGAGACAGACAGAGGGTGGAGTGAGACTAACCAAGGTGGGAAGTCCATGTTCCTAGGCAGAGCCCAGATGGACTCCTTGCTATTTTAAAATGTGCCTGGGATCTTGTTATAATGATGGTAAGTTGACAGATGTGGAGATGACGGCCTTGCAAGGAGAGTTCAATATTTCTATTTCTATTTCTTAAGAGGAAGGGATCCGCCACACCATGCAGTGCCATGTCGGGAGGCAGGAGGAGCGAGGGACAAGCATGACCAGACCCTGAATCGTGGCTTTTGTGGAAAGGAATGGTCCACACATGGTAAATATTCTAAGTAAGCTTAGAGGACTGAATAGATGGAATAATTTCAGTGGGCTCTGGACTATGGGTGTGATCTCCAGTTGTCTAGTATCTGGCCCTGAGATGATTTAGGATACCGGGAATGTTGGCTTGGTATGTAAGGGTCTGATAAAAGAGGTGGTTGGGGTGTGGGCTCTGGACTGGCTGTTTTTATATCAAAGGTGTGCTGGCAGGCAAGTTTTCTGTTATCTCTAGGAATTAGCTAAACCTGGGAGGAGCAGACTCTCCCAGATCTGCAAGGCCTCAAGACATCAACACACCCCAAAATACAGAAAATAACAGGCAAGATTAATGCACTCATGCTGGCAAAAGCCAGGCTGATCCGAGGCTTCTGGGATTCCAGACTCAGGCAGACTGGGGTTCGAATCCTGGCTCTTCTCTCATCAGTTGGTCTGACCGCAGGAAGCTACTGAATCTCTCTGAGGATCAGCCTTGCCTACTGTGTAGTAGTAATACTGGTATCCCACTGCAGTCGGTGAGTCCCAGGCATGGTGTCTGACACACAACGGGCACTAGAGAAACAGTAACTATCACTGTGATTCTGAGTGAGGGATATCTCATATGGAAGGTCTGTATTTATCTTCATAATATTTCCCCTTGTTAAAATTGACAGTATCATTTGTCATGGCAAACACCAGAAACAACCTAGATGCTTGTCAACAGAGATTTATTAAATAAATTATGAAACCATCCGTACGTGGAAGGTTAGGCAGTATAAATAGTTGAGGAAATGCAATCACAAATGCGATATATGCTTTGTTACTGAGTAAAACGGACATGTTACAGAATCTAAAATGTCATACCATCAAGTTTAAATGCATACACACACACGGAATACTGTCTGGAAGGATAGATAACAAATGATTAGAGGTCATTCTTTGTGAGGAGTTGGAAATGACTGAGGGGCAGAAAACTTTCCCGTTTTTAGCTATCATTCTATTCGAATTTTTACAAACAAAATGTGTTGTTTACATAAAATCATAAAAAAAAATCCCCATTTGGGAGAATAAAAGTCAAGTTGTTTGAAAGAGTGCCCTCTTTCAGCCAGCGCCCATCTGAGTCCTTGGTTGAAGACAGAGATTTGCCAAAGTGTATAGAAACTGCCACATGGTGCCACAGGGGCTTAGGTATCCACTGGCCACCCAGGCAGGTGGGTCCCACTGGTGGGAGCAGCAGCTGGGGGCAGACTGGGTACTCTCACTGTTCAGAGGCTCTGTCCCTCCCTGCCCAGCCCACCTGAGTCACCGGTGACATTGTGGCATGTTTTTATTGTATTTACATGGCAAAAATTCTATGTAATGATATGTACATTTCCCAGCTCTGCATTCAGGAATGTCCATCAGTAGCTTGAAATTGGCCATAGGAGAATTTACATCACAGGAATCAGCAAATGCTACAAATAAAAGCTTGACTTGTTATTTTGTTGATTGTCTGCTAGTAAAAATAATGGGTAAGTGTTAATAATGTGGATTCAACTTAAAAGAGTGCTGTGTCTGTACATGTTATATTGTGAATTATACAAAAAAGAAAAAGAGAAAATATTCCTCCAGTATTCAAAACCCATTTTATAATCCAGCAAAAAAGTAATTTATGCCATTGATGAATGAGTGAAGTTCTGGCATGTGTCTTCCTTGTTTCACTTTCATCTTACTCATTATAAAATGAAAATAATCATTGTTCATGGCAGGACTATATTCCTTTGTCATTCACAACTGTAGATTGACTATGGCCTGAAAAAAGCTTTCTGTAAGAATCTATTGTTATAAAGCTGGAGGCATCAGGTTATCTGACTTCAAACTATACCACAAGGCTACAGTAAACAAAACAGCATGGTACTGGTACAAAAACAGACACATGAACCCAGAAAAATAAAACCACACACCTACAACCATCTGATCTTCAAAAAAGCCAACAAAAGCAAGCATTGGAAAAAGGACTCTACTTAATAAATGGTGCTGGGATAACCAGCTAGCCATGTGCAGAAGATTGAAGCTGGACCCATTCCTTATACCATATACAAAAATCAACTCAAAGTAGATTTAAGACTTAAATGTAAAACATAAAGCTATATGGAAAATAACCTGGAAATACCATTCTAGACATAAGCTCTGGGAAATATTTCATGATAAAGATGCCAAAAGCAATTGTGACAAAAACAAAAATTAGCAAATGCAACATAATTAAACTAAAGAGCTTTTGCACAGCAAAAGGAACTATCAACAGAATAAACAAACAACCTACAGAAAGGGAGAAAATATTTGCAAACTGTCATGTGCGTCCATGTGAAGAGACCACCAAATGGGCTTTGTGTGAGCAACATGGCTGTTTATTTCACCTGAGTGCAGGCAGGCTGAGTCTGAAAAAGGAGTCAGAGAAGGGAGATAAGAGTGGGGCCGTTTTATAGGATTTGGGTAGGTAAAGAAAAATTACAGTCAAAGGGGGGTTGTTCTCTGGCAGGCAGGAGTGGGGGTCACAAGGTGCTCAGTGAGGGAGCTTTTTGAGCCAGGATGAGCCAGGAAAAGGAATTTCACAAGATAATATCATCTCTTAAGGCAAGGATGGCCACATTTTTCACTTCTTTTGTGGTGGAATGTCATCAGTTAAGGTGGGGCAGGGCATTTGCACTTCTTTTGTGATTCTTCAGTTACTTCAGGCCATCTGGGCTTATACGTGCAAGTCACAGGGGATGCAGTGGCTTGGCTTGGGCTCAGAGGCCTGACACAAACTATGCATCCAACAAAGTCTAATATTCAGGATTTATAAGGAACTTAAATAAATTTACAAGTGAGAAACAACTCCATTAAAAGGGGGCAAAGGACATGAATAGACACTCTTTCAAAAGAAGACATGCATGACCAACAAGCTTATGAAAAAATGCTCAATGTCGCTGATCATTAGAGAATTTAATTCAAAACCATAACGAGATACCATCTCCCACCAGTCAGAATGGCTATTATCAAAAAGTCAAAAAACAACAGATGCTGGTGAGTTTTCAGAGAAAAAGGAATGCTTTTACACTGCTGGTGGGAATGTAAATTAGTTCAGCCTTTGTGGAAAGCACCATGGTCACTTTTCAAAAAACTTTAAAAAGAATTCCCATTTGACCCAGCAATCCCATTATTGGGCATATATCCAAAAGAATGTAAATCATTCTGCCATAAATGCCCATGCACACTTATGCTCATTGCAGCACTTTTCACAATGGCAAACACACGAAATCAACCTAAGTGCCCCTCGACGTAGACTGGATAAAGAAAATGTGGTACCTATTCACCGTGGAATACTATGCAGTCATAAAAAAGAATGAGATCTTGTACTTTGCAACAGCATGGATGGAGCTGGAGGCCATTATCCTAAGCAAACTAAGGCAGGAACAGAAAACCAAATATCACATGTTCTCACTTATAAGTGGGAGCTAAACACTGAGTTCACATGGACACAAAGAAAGAAGTAACAAACATTAGGGCTTATTTGTGGTTGGAGATGGAAGGAGGAAGAGGAGAAACTACCTGCCAGGTACTGTGTTTAAAATAATCTGGGTGATAAAATAATCTGTACCCCAACCTCCCATGACATGCAATTTACCATATAACAAACCTGTACATGCACCCCAGAACCTAAAATAAAAGGTAAAATAAATAAACAACAACATAAAATAATCTATTATTATTATGGAGTTTACATTAGAGTCCTGCATATTTTTAATTATTTGTAAATTGTGTCCTACACATTCTTTGTATCACTAGATATATAATAAACGTATGTGCATGTATAATTACACATACTTTTTGTGGATTGCTGATTGTTATTTACCAGCACATCACTGTTCAGACTCCATTCCTGGTAATAACTGATCAGCCAAAGCATTGGTATTTTTTAAATCTATCCCCTGCTACTAGCATGCAGAGGAGTTGAGAATCACTACCTTAGAAGGGGGTGGCAAAGAAGAGGAAACTACTAGCCTCTGGCCAAACATGAGCCCCCCTACTCCAATGGATGCAGTTCAGAGTCTGAGCACTTTGGGGTTAGAGAGAGGGCAGCAGCTTTTAGGGAGAGTAGTCCTCTATTAAATAAGTCTGGCCTGTGGGTTCTTCTCACTCTAATACAGTGGATCACAAGAACTTCCCCCTGGACTGAGAGTTTCTTAAGAGACAGGGCTATCTTATTTATCCCTGAAGACCTGGCAAATGGTGGATGCTTCTTGGATGTTGAGCAAATGAATTAATAAGTTGTATTAAGATACAGTTATTCCAAACATCCAATAATAATACTTTGGATAAATCAATTATGGTACCAAATTCGAAGGATTACTCTGCAACCATTAAAAATTATATATAGTGAAGTCAGAAAATGCTCATGACATAACTGTAATTGCAAACAGAAAGCTACAAAATAACATATAAATTATGAGCACAGATTTGTTTTACAAGAAAACACACAAAATTTATTCCTGAGTTTGACAGGGTTTAAAATCAACTTCTGGCTTGTGTATGATTCATTTTGGAGAAACAAGTGCTTCCTGACTCTTTGGACTTTTACTGAAAACTCAATCTCCAAGGGAAGAATTTGTTTAGTTCATGATTATTTTCATAGTTATGGTATGGACTAGAAAGTGGCTGCTGGGATTTGGGGTAATGTTTTGCCACAGGGAGTAAAAGAGTCCTCCCTAAGGGCAGCCCCCTGCCCTGTGGTATATTCACATAGGACATCTCACCAATTTAGATGTTTAGACATGACATCCACATGTTGTACCAGAACATACAGAAGTATGATTCCGCTATTGAGTGGGTTAGGACTCATCTGTGATTAATCTTTTAAATTTTTGATCTGTTGAATTGTTAAATGGAATCTTTTAGTTTTCATAACATTGATTGCCCACAGCTAAAAGGTTGGGAAGCACAGTGGCCATCATCCCCGAGTTAGGAAGATTGAAAGGAAAGCTAAACTAGTTCCTTGAAAAGTCATATAAACTATGTGGAATTCCTCCTGGATGCATCCAGAAACTACTGGCTGGGACTGAGCAAAGAGAACAGCTATTTAACATGCTTAGCAACACTCTGGAACTCAAATACGCTTTACCAAATAAATCACTCACCATTGTTCTAGGCCTGGGGCTCCCCTGGCATTGCAGGACAAACATGACTGTGTTCCTGTGCCAAGAATGAGGAAACACAGCCAGCCGGTTCCCTCTGGAGCAGGACATGAATTGATAGTGTGTGAAATCAGTCTTAGCTCATTCCTCAAGACCTTCCCCGCCCAGTCACTCAGTGTGTGGAAGTGAAGAGTGTTTAACAAACAGGGTAGAGTTAACTTCCAACACAGGGGTAAAAACTCCCAGGCCACCCCACCCTGCATCCTGTGGTGTACAACTACAGGAAATCATCAAGGGCAAAACACCACCAAGAAATCAAAGATGCACGTAAGAGTTAAGTCTGACCTCACATGTCCCCCGGCATGCAGCAACTCAAGCAAACACGTCCACTAAATCTGAAAAAATATATTTGATAGAATGCTTACCCTTCCTGGTGACCCCAGAAAATGTGGGCCCTTTACAGTGTTGAGAAAGAAATGTGCCTTCACGCCAGTTTTACAGCCTGGTTCATTTCATTTTGCATTTTAAACATTTACTTTGTTGACTCTCTGTCTTAATGACCTGTCTAGTGCTGTCACTGAAGTACTGAAGTCTCCCACATTATTACGTTGCCATCTATCTCGTTTCTTCTGTTCAGTAGTAACTGTTTTATAAATTTGGGAGTTCCAGTGTTTTTTTATACACACACACACACACACACACGTATAGTTACAAAATATATATGTATATATGTATAGCTACATATACATGTATGTATATATATAAAACATATATATACACAAAACATATATATGTATATATATGCCTGTGATATTTTCCTGTTGGACTATTCCTTTTATCATTATATAATGTCTTTCTTTGTCTTTTTTCACTGTTGTTGCTTAAAAGTCAGTTTTGTCTGATATAAGAATAGCTAGCCGGGCGAGGTGGTGGGTGCCTGTAGTCCCAGCTACTCGGGAGGCTGAGGCAGGAGAATGGCGTAAACCCAGGAGGCGGAGCTTGCAGTGAGCTGAGATCCGGCCACTGCACTCCAGCCTGGGCGGCAGAGCGAGACTCCGTCTCAAAAAAAAAAAAAGAATAGCTACGTCTACTCTCTTTTGACTTCCATTTGCATAGAATATCTTTTTCCACACATTTACCTTAAGTTTATGTGAGTCCTTATGTGTTGGGTGAGTCTCTTGAAGACAGAAGACACTTGATTGGTGGATTTTTATCCCTTCAGCCATTCCATATATTTTAAGTGGAGCATTTAGGCCATTTACATTCAATGTTAGTATTGAGATGTGAGGTACTGTTCTATCCATTATGTTAGTTGTTGCCTTAATACCTTGTGGTTATTTCCATTGTGTTATTGCTTTATAGGCCCTGTGAGATTTATGCTTTAAGTAGGTTCTATTTTGTTGTATGTCAAGGTTTTGTTTCAAGATTTAGAACTCCTTTTAGCATTTCTTATAGCGCTGGCTTAGTAGTGGCAAATTCTCTCAGCATTTGTTTGTCTGAAAAAGGCTATCTCTCCTTCATTTATAAAGCTTGGTTTCACTGGATACAAAATCCTTGACAGACAATTGTTTTGTTTCAGGAGGTTGAAGATGGGATCCCTCATCCCTTCTGGCTTATAAGGTTTCTGCTGAGAAGTCTGCTGTTAATCTGATAGGGTTTCCTATAGATTATCTGACGCTTTTGTCTCGAAGCTCTTAAGATTCTTTCTTTCATCTTGACTTTAGATAACCTGATGACTATGTGCCTAGGTGATTGTCTTTTTGTGATGAATTTTCCAGGTGTTCTCTGAGTTTCTTATATTTGGAGGTCTAAATCTCTAGCAAGGCCAGGGAAATTTTCCTCAATTATTCCCTCAAGTTTTCCAAACTTTTAGATTTTGCTTCTTCTTGAGGAACACCAATTATTCTTAGGTTTGGCCGTTTAACATCCCAAATTTCTTGGAGGTTTTGTTCATTTTTTAAATTTTTTTTGTTTGTCTTTGTCTGATTGGGTTAATTTGAAAGCCTTGTTTTCAAGCTGTAAAGTTCTTCTACTTGCTCTAGTCTACTGCTGAAATTTTCCACTGCATTTTGTATTTCTCTGTGTCTTTCATTTCCAGAAGTTGTGATTTTTTTTTCTTTATATCTATTTCTCTGGAGAATTTTTCATCCATATCCCGTATATATTTTTTTAATTTCCTTAAGTTGTTTTTCACCTTCCTCTGGTTATCTCTTTGAGTAGCTTTAATAATCAACCTTCTGAATTATTTATCTGGCAATTCGGAGATTTCTTCTTGGTTTGGATCCATTGCTGAAGAGCTGATATGATCTTTGGGGGGTGTTATAGAACCCAGTTTTGTCATAGTACCAGAATTACTTTTCGGATTCCTTCTCACTTGAGTGGGGCAAGGCCTGCTATTCAGATTCTTTTGTCCCATGGAGTGATCCTTTGATGCGGTGCCCTTCCCTTTCCCCTAGGGATGGGGCTTCCTGAGAGCTGGACTTCAGTGACTATTATTGCTCTTCCGGGTCTAGCTACCCAGTGGGATACCAGGCTCTGGGCTTGTGCTGGAGGATGTCTGCAGAGTCCTGTGATGTGATCTATCTTCAGGTCTTCCAGCCGTGGATACCAGCACCTGCTCTGTGAGAGTCATTGATTGCAGATATATTTAGTCTGCTGGTTTTCTTGAATGCTGCTTATGCTAATGGTGAGGTTTCATGTGAACACCCTCAGGACCTCTGGTTAGCCAGGATATTGCAGGCAGTGAAATTAGGTGTTTTATTCTCCTTCCTGGGATTGAAGTTATTCTGTCCTGAGTTGTTACAATGACCTGAGTTGGTTGGCCTCCAGCCAGGAGGTCCTGCTTTCAGGAGAACACCAGCTGCAGTACTAGTAGGAGGCTCTAAGCTCTCTAAGCTTGCCCAAAGATGGCCATGGTAAGTATTTTGATTTCTCAGACAATGGATAGGGCCATAAAGCTCCCAAGAGTTTCTGTGTTTTGTGTTTGGCTACGAGGGCAAGTAGGGAAATACCATCAGGTCCAGGCAGGGTTAGGCAGGTCTGGGTTCACACTCTTCTTGGGGAGGGCTTACCATGGCCACTGTGGGGAATAGGGGAGTGGCTCTCAGGCCAATGGGGTTAGTTCCAGAGGGGATTATGACTGCCTCTGCCATGTCATGTAGTTTGCCAGGGAAGTGGGGGATAGTCGGTAGCGAGAAGCCTCACCCAGCTCCCATGTAGTTTGCAAGACTGCTCTTGCTCTTGCAGTGCTGCACTCAGACCTTGCCCCAGGCTGTGAGCTACCCCACTGAGAAAGCAAGCACAGCTTTCAGACCTTGCCCCTCGCCCCTCCCATCTGCCCGCTCTGACAGTGGCAGCTCTTGTGCCCCTATGCTCCCTTACTCACTCCTATCCAGCTCTTGCTCATCCCCCGGACTCCACTGAAGAAAATGTGTGCCCAGTCAAAACCACTACCAATTTCAGTTGGGAGTTTCCTTTGTCCCATGACTCCTCCCCAGTTCCACTGGCCACCTTCCCCAAGGGCCTCTGTGAAGTACAGTCAGGGAGGGCTTCCCAGGGCTTGAGCTGGAGACTGGGAGTGCGTTAAGGCTCTTCCCTTGAAGCTAACTGCACTTTTATATTTCTTGCACCACCCTAAACCCATTTCATTTCTAGGTAGGGTTAAATCCTTCTCCTGTGATCTGGATTTTCAGATTCCCCAGTGGGGATGTGTGTTGAGAGGTAGATTTTCCCCCTCTCACACTTTGGGAACTCACAGTTTTTCACCTGTTTTGTGGAATTTGCATCAGGGTGCTGCTTCTTTCAACGGATCTGTGAATTCTTTTGGTTTTCCTGGTACATTCCTATAATGGTTCTTGGAGCAAAAGATCATGGTGTGAGTCTCCACACGCTGTTCTGTTCATCCATGTGGGAGCTGCATGTTAGCCCTGTCTCCTATCCACCATTTCTATCCTTAAACATCATTAACTGAGTGGTTACTATATGCCAGGTACATAGTACAACACACATGATTCAGGCACAAAAATCAGAGGCAATTTCTTTTTTCTAGGAAATTTTAGGAAGACTTTATGGAGGAGGCGGCACTGAAGCAGAGCTTTGAATGATGGGTTCAATTCCAAAAGATGAGGAAGAAGGGTAATGGCATCTTACATGGTAGAAGCTGCCAGGGGCTGGAGCCTGGGTGCCCTGCAAGAGTAACCCAAAATTTTGGCCACTGCTACAATAAATCAATTTTATTTAACATTCAATGGCTACTTGATTGGTCTTCAAAGGAGGCCTCTCCCGCATGTTCTCACTTGTTATGTAACTCCTACAACTCGTCAAAACATAATCTCAAATTCCTCTTTAGTAATTGGAGAGTACCAGCCAGGTGCGGTGGCTCACATCTATAATCCCAGCACTTTGGGAGGCCGAGGCAGGTGGATCATGAGGTCAGGAGATCGAGACCACCTTGGCCAACATGGTGAAACCTCATTTCTATTAAAAATACAAAAATTACCCAGGCATGGTGGTGCATACCTGTAATCCCAGCTACTCAGAAGGCTGAGGCAGGGGAATCACTTGAACCAGGGAGTTGGAGGTTGCAGTGAGCTGAGATCATGCCGCTGCACTCCAACTTGGCAACAGAGTGAGAAATTGGAGAGTACCATATTGTACGTGATGGTCTCGATGGTGTTACATTGCTTCTCTTTCACTGCCTATTTTTATTTGAAACATTACCGGACACCAGAGGCTGACACATCAGGAGAGTGCTTTCGCCTCGTGAAAGCTGCCAAATAACAGGCTCAAAATGGGGTACTTTCAAAGTGCCAGCAAAGATGAAATTCTTGGGGACACTAGAATGTGGCTTGCCGTGCTCGGGGGCAGGCTGAAAGAAAATGCCCTGCTCACTGGCCTCCCCACTGTCCACCACGTGTCCTTTGGCAGGAGAGCCTTCATGGACACTTAGATCACGCTGCTTGGTGAAGGTGAAGCCAGGGAAGCAGGCAGCAGTGGATTCTAGAGGGCCTGGAAAGCCGTGCTGTGGAATTTGGCCTTGCCCTGCAGATGATGGGCAGCCTTTGCACGTTTTTGAAGAGAAGGGTATTATGATCCAAAGTATGTTTCAGGAAGAGAACTCTGGCTGTAGCCTAAAGAAGCTTTAACATCCCTCTTTCCACAATTGATGAAGCAACTTGACAACAATGTTAACAACTTTGAAACAAAGTTGAGTAAGAAGTAGATGAGCTAACGGTATCAGTCACTACGCTCAACAGCTGAAGGCTCTGTCTGTCAGTGGACATTGTCTGTTCACCTGATGCTGGGTCAGAAGCTAGGTCTCAATAAGTTCACGAAGTTTTAAATCATGCAGAGTAGAAGTAAATGGAAATAAGTTAAAAATCAATCATCAAACTGTATCTAGAAATTCAACAAGGATTTGCACATTAAGCAACAAACTTCTAAATAACCCAGGACGAAGATTTAAGTCATGCAGAGTAGAAGTAAATGGAAATAAATTAACAATCAATGATCAAACTGTATCCAGAAATTCAACAAGTATTTGCACATTAAGCAACAAACTTCTAAATGACCCAGGAGTCAAAGAAGAAATCACAAAGGAAATTGGAAAATATTTAAAACAGAGGGAAAAATCTGTGTAATAAAGTTAATACAGCACTTGGAGATAATTTATAGCTTTAAGTACTTACACTAGAAAAGAAGGAAGGTCTAAAGTTAATAGTCTAAGTTTCTACAGTAAGAAATTAGAAAAAGAAAAGCAAAGTAAAATCAAAGGAAATAGAAGAAAGAAGGTAATAAGGATAACAGCAGAAATAATAAAATAGAAACACTACAGAGAAAAATAGCAAA
This sequence comes from Macaca nemestrina, assembly GCF_043159975.1. Classification (NCBI taxonomy): domain Eukaryota; kingdom Metazoa; phylum Chordata; class Mammalia; order Primates; family Cercopithecidae; genus Macaca; species Macaca nemestrina. The sequence continues at coordinate 11,658,735 of NC_092131.1, read as the reverse complement.
TTCAGAAGTTTATTCTGTGAAAAGACACAAGAAAAAAATAATAAACACCTAACTAGACTGACCAAATGGGCAAGGTGGTTCACGCCTGTAATCCCAGCACTTTGCGAGTCCGAGGTGGGCAGATCACCTGAGGTCGGGTGTTTGAGACCAGCCTGGCCAACATGGTGACACCTCATCTCTACTAAAAACACAAAAATTAGCTGGGCATGGTGTCGGGTGCCTGTAATCCTAGCTACTGGGGAGGCTGAGGCAGGAGAATCTCTTGAACATGGGAGGCGAAGGTTGCAGTGAGCCGAGATGGCACCACTGTGTTATAGCCTAGGTGACAAGAGCAAAACTCTGCCTCAAAAAAAAAAAAAAAAAAAAAGCTACAGCCAAATCATACTTAATGGTGAAGTAGTTAATATTTTTACCTAAAGACCAGGAGTAAGGCAACATATATGCTATCATCTCTTCTACCGAATCTTGTATTGGAGGTTGTAACCATACAATAGGCAAGTAAAAATCAAAAGACACAAAGGTAGGAAAGAAAGAAATAAAGCGTTTTTGCAGATGACATCATTGTTTACATAGAAAATGTTAAGCTACAAAACAACTACCAGAATTATAAAATGAATCCAGCAAGGTCACAAAATACAAGGCAAATACACCTTAAAAAAATCTATCAATTTTTATTTTTTTCTTGAGATGGAGTTTTGCTCTGTTGCCCAGCCTGGAGTGCAGTGGCGCGATCTCAGCTCACTGAAACCTCCCCGTCCTGGGTTCAGGCAATTCTCCCACCTCAGCCCCCAACTAGCTGGGATTATAGGCATGCATCACCACGCCCGGCTAATTTTTGTATTTTTAGTAGAGACGGTGTTTCACCATGCTAGCCAGGCTGGTCTTGAACTCCTGACCTCAGATGATCCGCCCGCCTTGGCCTCCCAAAGTGCTAGGATTACAAATGTGAGCCACCAGGCCCGGCCTCAAATTTTTATATATTAGCAGCAAACAATTTGAAATTTAAATTTAAAAAGTAATGTTACTTGTCACAATATCAAAAACACAAATATTTATAAATAAATGTTTCTTTAAAAAAATGGGAAAGATCTATACACTGAAAGGTAAAAAGCATTGTAAACAATGAGAGAAGATAAATAGAGACAGAACGAGACTATTGTTCATGAATGTCAAGACTCAAGTTTTATAGACGTCAGTTTTCTTTTAAGTGATGTATGGATCTGATGCAATCCCAATAAAATCAGTTACAAGCAGACTTTTTTATTTGCATAAATTTGACAATGTAGTTTTGAAATTGAACTGAAAGACCAAGAACCTAGAATATCTAAAGCAATCTTAAGAAGAGAGAACAAAGTTGGAGGACTTACACTATCTGACTTTGGACTTCAAGATTTACTATAAAGTTACATTCATTAAGAGAATGTGATACCGACACAAGGCTTGACAAATAGATCAATAAAGCAGAATAGACAGCTATAAACAAATCCACACTTACATGGCTATTTGATTTTTGATAAGGTGCCAATGTAATCCAATGGGGAAATAAAAGTCTTTTCAACAAATTGTGGAACAATATGGGGGACAAAATGAATCTAGAACTGTGCTTCACACCAATAAGCAAAGCTAATTAAGATAAATGGTAAGCATACAGGCTAAAATAAAAATTTTAAAAGAAAAGAGGAAAATATTCTCATGATTTAGGGTAGGCATGAATTTTCTACACAAGACACAGCAACAAGCATAAACTTTTTTTTTTTGATTGACAAATCAGAATTTATCAAAATCAAAGCCTCTGTGTACCAAAATACACTGTCTAAAAATGAATAAGTGGGCGGGTACGGTGGCTCACACCTGTAATCCCAGCATTTTGGGAGGCCAAGGCAGGTGGATCATGAGGTCAGGAGTTCGAGACCAGCCTGACCAACATGGTGAAAACCCATCTGTACTAAAAATACAAAAATTACCCAGGTGTGGTGGCATGCACCTGTAATCCCAGCTACTTAGGAGGCTGAGGCAGGAGAACCATTTGAACCCGGGAGGAGAGGTTGCAGTGAGTTGAGATTGTGCCACTGCACTCCAGCCTAGGTAACAGAGTGAGACTCTGTCGAAAGAAGAAAGGAAGGAAGAAAGGAAGGAAGGAAGGAAGGAAGGAAGGAAGGAAGGAAGGAAGGAAGGAAGGAAGGAAGGAAGGAAGGAAGGAAGATGAATAACCCAGCCAAAGCCTGAAGAAGCACTAGAACCCAGGATATATTTTAAAACTTCTATATCTCAATAACAAAAAGACAACACCACAAAAATTTAGCAAAAGATTTAAACAAAGACATTTCACAAAAGAAGATATACAAATGGCTGATGAGCATATGACAAAGTATTCAACATTATTTGTCATTAGGAAAGTGCAAATTAAAAACACAATTACATACCATTCACAGTCCTCAAAGAGCTAAAAGTTTACAAGTCTGACAAAACCAAACATTGGCAAACATGGAACATCCAGGACTCTTGTATACTTAAGCAGTATACATTCACACGCTATAAATTATTACTATGTTCGCACACAAAACTTCTTATAAAGTGCAGCATATGCTTACCTTATAATTGGGAATTCTGCTCCTAGGTATTTACCCAGGAAAAAAATGAAAGCATATATCACAAAACTTCTGCATAAGAATGTGTTCAGTAGTTTTATTTAAAATATCCCCAAACAAAGGCCGGGTGCAGTGGCTCATGCCTGTAATCCCACCACTCTGGGAGGCCGAGGCGGGCAGATCACTTGAGACCTGGAGTTTGAGACCAGCCAACATGGAGAAACCCTGTCTCTACTAAAAATACAAAAATTAGCCAGTTGTGGTGGCACAGGCCTGTAAACCCAGCTACTTGAGAAGCCAAGGTGGGAGGATCGCTTGGACCTGGGAGGGAGAGGTTGCAGTGAGCCAAGTTTGCGCCACTGCACTCCAGCCTGGGTGGCAGAACGAAACCCTGTCTCAAAATAAAATAAAATATAAAATATCCCCAAACTAGAAACAACCCAAATGAACATCGACAGGCAACTAGATAAATAAGTGTAGTATTTTATTACAGTGGGATATTACTCAGCCAACTTACACAACACTGTGGAAAATTCTCACAGACATATTGAACAAAAGAAGCCACACACAAAAGGCCACACAATTGCCTGATTCCTTTTACATGAAGTTTGAGGACAGGCCAAACTAATCTACGGTAGTATAAATCAGAAAGTGGTTGCTTTTGAGAAGCTGGGTGCAGTGTCTCACGCCTGTAATCCCAGCACTTTGGGAGGTTGAGGCAGGCGGATCACCTGAGGTCAGGAGTTCAAGACCAGACTGACCAACATACCAACATGGTAAAACCCTATCTCTACTAAAAAAAACAAAAACAAAAACGAAAAAAACAAAAAAAACAAAAAAAAAAAAACTGGGTGTGGGTGTGGTGGCAAGCTCCTGTAGTCCCAGCTACTCAGAGACTAAGGCAGGAGAATCACTTGAATCCAGGAGGCAGAGGCTGCAATGAGCGGAGATTACACCACTGCACTCTAGCCTCGGTGACAGAACAAAACTCCATCTGAAAGAATGAGAGAGAGAGAGAGAAAGGAAGGAAGGAAGGAAGGAAGGAAGGAAGGAAGGAAGGAAGGAAGGAAGGAAGGAAGGAAAGAAAAAGAAAGAGAGAGAGAAAGAAAGAGAGAAAGAAAGAAAGAAGAAAGAAAGAAAAGAAAGAAACGAAGAAAGGAAGAAAGAAAGGAAGGAAGGAAGAAAAAGGTTGCCTTTGAGAGGTGAAGGTTGACTAAAAGCGGCCATGAGGGAAATTTGTGGAAATGAAAGTATGCATTCTCTAGATTGGAAGTTGGTTATATATACATATTTGTCAAGATCCACCAGATTGTACATTTAGGATCTGGGCATTTTGTGGGATGAAAATTTTACCTTAATTTAAAAAGAATTGCATATATAAATAAATATAAAAATGAGAAAGGAAATTTATACAGAGAATAAAATAATTGAATGGTTAAGCAGAAAAAGTAAAGAAAATAAATATTAAGAAGGCATAGCTTCTCCCAGGCATATGGGCCCATGCTGTAGAGCATGGCTTGGAGGATCGAAAGCGAGCTTGATTTTAGCTTAATTCATTCTTGGCTAGACACCCTTGGGCAGGGCGCCACCTGCACAATTCTACAAAGCACTCGTGCCCAGCTCTCTCCTCCAGTGGAAGGACAAGGATGTACAAACCAGTATATGAAAAGCCCAGTTCCTAGGCTAGTTGGAACACTAGCATGGGAATGTGGAGACCTGGGCTCTTTTTATGGCATTGCCATAAACTCCCTGCATGTCCCCAGGTAGGTATGTTCCATCTCTCAGGCTCATTTTTGTCATCCCTACATCAGAAACCTTGTGCCTGTGGGAGGGCTGTGGCTGGGGAAAAAATGGGTGCTGGAGCTTCTAGGTTATTGACTCTAATTTTGTCCTCGGAGGGAGTGTGGCGTTGAGGCCCAAGAGCCAGCCTTTGGACCAGCATCACAGGTGACCCTAGTGTAGTTACTCTAAGAATCAGACTTGCAGATTTCCAAGTTACCCTTCCCAGTTTCAAAATTCTGTGATTTCACCTTCTGCTAAGTGTAAAAGAGCATTTTCTTGAGGAGTCCACGTAGATGAGAAGGCAGCCCTGGCAGTGGGCCTAATGTGCATACAGAGAGATCTCCAGAGACCAGCTGTCTGTCTGGAGGCAATGATAGCAGAGGCATAATGACATTAGCCTCCGAAAGGCAGCTGCAGAATCCTATCCTTTGCAAGGCTGATCGCTTTTGGGACTTACACTTCCTGGATTGCGGCGGGCAGTGGCCCAGGATGCGGCTCAGAGAGCTCAGAACTATGTGGCAGGTCTATTAGCTGGAAAACCTCCCCACCCCAGCTAATGAATTGTGCCAGGCCTGAAACCTGGGAATGAGGGGAGCCAGCCACCTGCAGCACACCACAACCCCTTTCCTGGGTAGGTAATAGTTGGTTCCTGCAGAAACGAGTTGTATTAGCACAAAGAGTGGATCCCAAGAAGAAACCAGGAGTTGGATGGAAAAAAAAATAACAGTATTCCTATTTACTATTAATATATATATATACACACACACACACACACACACACATATATATATATTTGTTTTGTGTTGTTTGAGACGGAGTCTCGCACTGTGGCCTGGGCTGGAGTGCAATGGCGTGATCTTGGCTCACTGCAACCTCCACCTCCTGGGTTCACGCATTTCTCCTGCCTCAGCCTCCCGAATAGCTGGGATTACAGGTGCACACCACCACACTCGGCTAATTTGTTGTATTTTTAGTAGAGATAGGGTTTCACTATGTTGGCCAGACTAGTCTCAAACTCCTGACCTCATGATCTGCCCACTTCAGCCTCCCAAAGTGCTGGGATTACAGGCGTCAGGCCATTCACTTAAATATTTACAGCTCCACAAACAATATTAGTGCTGCCCTAATCATCCAGTCTCCTAGGGGCACATGGAGGCTTTAAAAAACTACATTTTGAAATATGGCATTGTTGAGAAAACTATTTGAAGTCCCACACCGAAGAGTTAAATGAAGCTCGGTTTTGAGATGGGAGCAGCCTGTCGAGCAGGAGGGCCGTAGGTGACAGAGACAAAGGCTGTGGCCCAGTTTGGGGAGAATTGGTTGCTGCTGGGCTTTGACATGGAATCTGACTCAAGAAGAATGGAGTTGGAGTCTCTGCAAACATAAAGCACAGCCAAGGATGAGGATGAGCAGAGGTAGGAGGGCTCTGGAAGGCATCTGGTAGACCCTGAGGTTGGCAGCCCATCATTTCACCCCGGTGATGAATTTGACCATCGGCACATGGCATTCCCCTGGTGACAATGATCGGTCAAGGGGTGCACACGTCCCCTAAATTGGCCCAATCAGATTCAAGGAAAACTTGACAAGACTTAGAAAAGAGGTTTCTCCATCTTCTCCTTGTGGGTGTGGAGAAGGCCTTTGGGAGACTGAGGCAGGCGGATCACTTGAGGCCTGGAGTTCAAGACCAGCCTGGCCAACATGGCAAAACCCTGTCTCTACTAAAATACAAAAATTAGCTAGCGTAGTGGCACAGGCCTGTAAACTCAACTACGCAGGAGGCTGAGGTGAGAGGATCGCTTGAACCCGGGAGGTGAATAAGGAAGCAGATTGACCTTGTTGTCACTGGCTGCCACCCCACAGCCACTAGATGGACCAGCCTCAGGGTGACGTCAGTACTGAGAATGGAAGAGCAAGAGACCGGAAAGGACATGTTCCCTGATGCCAGCATCAAGCCACAGGGTGTCCTGTACCCGAAGGCCCCCCTGCCTTTACACTGTGAGCTATGTGAGGTGCAATTCCTTATGGTTTAGCCCCCCCTTTTTTGAGACAGAGTCTTGCTCTGTCACCCACACTAGAGTTCAGTGGCTCGATCTCAGCTCACTGCAGCCTCTGGATCCCGGGTTCAAGCGATTCTCCTGCCTCAGCCTCTCAAGTAGCTGGGATTAAAGGTTCCTGCCACCATACCAGGCTAATTTTTGTATTTTTAGTAGAGACGGGGGTTTCACCATCTTGGCCAGGCTGGTCTCAAACTCCTGACCTCGTGATCCACCCACATCGGCCTCCCAAAGTGCCAGGATTACAGGCGTGAGCCACCGCGCCCAGTTTAGCCCCTTTTTAATCAGATGTCTTTTCTAGGCTGCAAAAAAAAAGCTTCCTGGCTGGTACAACACCCTACAGAAGAAATTGTGCATGGAAATGTGGACAGGAGCCTCACAGAGAAGCCTAATGAGTAAAGCAGGCCAGTGCACAGGAACCTATCACGTTTGTTTCAAATGTTTACAAAATGTCCGTTTTGATGGTGTTTTTTCTGCAAAGACACACTTGATTTGCATATTAAGTATGAGGAATATTCTTCCATTCCACCAGGAAAAATATTCTCGCCCATGTTTTATAAAACCTAAAGCTCTCTCAGTGTCCATTTTCTATTTTTGAAAAAAAGTACAGGTAGGAGAAATGTCTCACATTTGTCTTCAAGAAAAAGAAAATTCAGCATAGGTGCGATGGTAAATTGTTAGCCACATGGCCTCCATGTGAAGGAGACAATAGAGAGTGGTGGGGACTGGGGCAAAAGGGAGAGCTCATGGCCCATCTAAAGGGCTTCAGCAGCTGGTGACATGTAGGACTGTGGGCCTAGGGTCATCTGTCTCTACTAAAAATACAAAAATTAGCCGGGCTTGGTGGTATAGGCCTGTAAACCCAACTACTCGGGTTTCTTCTGATTCTTCAACGTAAGGTGTAACATCCAATTTGTATGTGAATTCTCCAGACTTTTCCATTTTTTAAAAAGTAGATCAACACTGTGTGAGCCAAACATCATAAATCTGAAGTTGTTTATGCTTGGCTGAGGCTCGGCATAGCAGCTCTCATGCTGCACGTAACAGGCCCAGCATCTCCAAATATGCGGCCAACTAGGTACTACGTGTGTCATCACACTGTTATTTATAACACTGGCAATGTGGAAACAACCTTAATTTCTATAACAGAGATTAAGTAAACTATGGCAAATCCACTTAGTGGAAGATTACGCAACTGTTTAAAGAAGATATTTACAAAGAGTAACTTGAGAAAAATGCGTATGATACAATGTCAACCGGGGAGAAGGAGTCTGAAGAGCTGTGTAGGAACTTGATTACAACTCTGACAAAGAATACAAAAGAGAGCAATGCCTTAAAAATTAACTCCGAAAGTAAACAAACCAGATACTAACAGGAACTGTCTCTAGGTGGAGAGAATATTGCTCAATCTTCATTTACTTATACTTTTCTGAACTTTGCAAATTGTCTATAATTTTATAATCATCAAAGAATAAACTTGGTTTCTAAAGCACTAGGGTGGTGACTTCCCAGAGCCCTGTCTTCATCCACATCACCCTCAGCAGGCCAAGTTCAGCTGGGTTCAGGTCTGCAAACTTTTCCAAACCAGCAATTTTGTGCCATACTCTGGTCCAGGCATGGAGGGTGGAGCCAAGTCAGAGCCAGTCTCTGTCCTGGAGGAGCCCACAGACCAGTTACATAAACCAGATAACTTTAAAACCAGATAGTGAGAAGACAGACAGCTCAGAACACCACCTGGGACCCAGAGATTGGATGCTGGCCTGATCTTTAGATGAGAGATGAGAAGACAACATCCTGGCTGAGCTGGGAGGGCTTCTAAGAGCCCTCTAGCTGAATAAAGGTAGCAATGGGGTCCTAGGAGAAGATCCTCACGGTGCAAAGGCACAGAGGCAGGAACCAACCTGGCCCACACAGAGAACCAACTTGCCTGGGGAATAATGAAGGCCAGGCTTCATGTGTGGGCCTCAAACTCCTCAGATCATGTGTCTTGGGTGCTGTTGGGGGTGAGTCAGGTTGCATGAGTCTCTCTCCCTAGGCTGTGTGTCCGTCATCCACTTGAGTCTTGAGTCAGCTTTGGGTCACCCAGGTTCAAGGACAGAGGCTCTGCCATTGGTCAGTTCAACTGCATCCTCGCATCTAAGGGGTGGGGTGGCCTAAGCACAAAGCAAGGTGCCTGTCCTCCCAATACACCTGGATATCCACTGAGACAGGTTACATGGCACTGTTTTGGGGGAGTCTGATTCTGGGGAGACCCTGAGACCGTCAGTGTAGTTGCCTCAACCATTGTCCAAGATGGGAAGGAGAGAAGGAAGGAAATAAATATTTCCAGGCACCTGCCAAAATACATACTACCACACTTTCTGGCACTTTGCTAATTGTTTTTATACATACTACCTCGCCTAATCCTAACCTAGTGAGGTAGGTATAATTGTCTTTGCTTCAAAGCTGGACAAGCATGCCTCAGACAGGGCAGGTAGCTTGCCTGAAGCCACACAACTAGTAAGTGGTGGAGCCAGGACTAGAACCAGGTGTCCCACCTTCCAGGTGTGGGCTCTTCTCACCAGTCCACATTACCTCAATGACAGGGACTGGGTTTACAGACTAATTGAGCTTTCTTCACTCCATAAGTGAGTGCTCATCTGGACTCCTTTGCCAAGCATTTTAGTACCAGAGCTGCTATGAACACCATCTATCTAAGCAACCTGGACTTTTGAGCCATTTCCACCCTTAATTGCTCCTCCACAGAGCACCTGTCTTCTGGGGAGGGAAAAAGTGTGTCAACACAACTGGAGAATGTCACAGCACAGCTGATGCCAGGCTCATGATTCCTGGGATGCTGTCTCTCAGGCATGGCATAAAGATTCCAGAACTCTCCCTCTCTACTTTCCTATAGGTTAGAGGCAAGCTTCTGATTTGTTAGCAAGGCAACATTTAACCCTTCTAAGAAAAGTCAAATGACATGGCAGTGGGATGGGGAACAGGCACCCAGGGGAGGCAGCCAGGTATGGCGGAGGAGCCATCCACGGGCCACAGAGGGAGGCCTCTACATGATGCTGGACAAATCATGGTGTTCTCTGGGCCTTAAGGACTAGGACTGAATTGGAGCCAAGGCTTTCAGACTTGGGGAGGGAGGAAGAAGTCATCTGTAGCACTTGTTACAAACTTGCAGCCCCTCACTCTCTTTAGATTGTCCATTTTAAACACTTTGCCCAGGTGAGTCTCAGAAAAGGTGATCCATAAAAAATCTTAGTCTGTGGTCTGAGCTCCTCTCAGGCTCCTCACCTGCACTCAAGTCAGTCTGCTTGACTAGTTTGCTCTTATTTTCCTTAGATGTCTCCAACTAGAAGTGTTCTAATCAGAACCTCCAAGTCTTCCAGGCCACCCTCTACCCCCCACCCAGCCTCACCTCCCACAGGCTTCCCCAAGTCTGCCTTGGTTCCTCTCTTTCCTGCACACTCCGCATCCAATTCATCAGCAAACTGCACCGCTCTTGCTAAGCAGTGTATCTGTGGTCCACCACTTCCCTCACCTCCCCGGCTACCCACTCTGGTGAAAGTGACCAAGACTAGAGCCATAACTACATACTTGGTCTCTCAGGTTCTACTCTTGCCCCCTAAAATCCATCCTTTGCACAGCAGCCACAGCGATCCTTTTAAAGGACCTCACACCACTGCTTACATCTCCCTGCCCCCAGTGATTTCCCAGTGATGCTGGTACAGGTCCAGGCCCTGGGTGATGTCAGGGTCTTCATTTCTATGAAGTTCTTGGCCTTTTCCTCATGGTCACAAGAAGGCAGCCTTATCCAGGTAGGAAATGATTGAGATCTGTGGCTTTCCAGCTTCCAATGATCTCATACCCTGAACCGTGCCCAAGGGCACTTTCACGACTTACATGGGCCCACTGAGTTCCAAGACAACTCCACTGGCCTCCTGGAGCTGAGCCCCTTCTGTGTGTCAGTGCCTCTGCCAGACACTTGATGTCAGCTCATTGTGGTGGAAAGAATCCTAAAGATGTCCTCAATTCCCATCTGCTAGTTATTCAAGCAGACACTAACCTAGGTACTGCTGTGAAGGGACCTTGTCAAGCAGGCCTGATGTGATCCGGTGAGCTCTTTAAAAACAGCACATTTTTAGCTTCTTCACCCCTAAGGAAACAACCAGCAGAGTGAAGAGACCACCTACAGAATGGGAGAAAATATTTACAAACTATTCATGCAACAAGGGACTCAAACAACTCAACAGCCAAAAAAGAAATCATCTCATTAAAAAGTGCACAAAAGATCTGAACGGACATTTCTCAAAAGAACACACACAAATGGCCCACAGGTATACGAAAAAAATGTTCAACATCAGGGAAATGCGAATCAAAACCACAATGAGATATCATCTCACCCCAGTTAGAATGGCTATTAGCAGAAAGACAAAAAATAACAAATGCTGGTGAGGACACTGAGAGAGGGAAACATTTATACACTGTTGGTCAGGATGTACATTGATACAGTCATTATGGAAAACAGTGTGGATGTTTCTCAAAAAACTAAACACAGAACCATCATATGACCCAGCAATCCCACTACTGGGTATTTATCCAAATGAAAGGAAATCAGTATATCAAAGGGATACCTGCACTCGCATGCTCATTGCAGCACCGTTTGTCTCAGCAAAGATATGAGAACAACCTAAGTATCCATCAGTGGATGAATGGATCAAGAAAATGTTGTATACATACACAGTGAAATACACAGCCATAAAACAATGAAATCCTGCCATTTGCAGCAACATGGATGGAACTGGAGGTCATTATGTTCAGTAAAATAAGCCAGGCACAGACAGACAAATATTGCATGTTCTCACTCATGTGTAGAAGCTAAAATGTGGATCTCACGGAGGTGGAGAGTAGAGTGACAGTTGCCAGAGGCTGGGAAAGATATTGTGGGGCCAGGGGAGATGCAGATAGGTTCATTTAGGGGTGTAAACATACAGTTCAATAGAAGGAACACATTCCAGTGTTCAATAGCACGGTAGAGAGACTTCAGTTCACAACACAGTGTGTATTTTGAAATAACTAGATTTGAAATATTACCCACACAAAGAAATGCTGAAGGCTCAAGGTGATGCATATCCTAAATACACTATTTGATCATCACACATTATATGCATCCAAATACCATGTGTACCCCATATCTGTGTACAAATATTGTATGTCAATTTAAAAAACAGAACAGTTTCTCCAGCTGGAGGCAGAAGTCAGAGTCATCAGAAGTACAGGACGAGGTCTATACATCATTGCTGTCTTTGAGGATGGAGGAGGGAACATGTCAAGAAATGAAGTAGCTTCTAAAAGTTGAGAGTGGTCCCCAGCTCACAGCAAGCAAGAAAATGGGGGCCTTGGTCCTACAACTGTAAGGAACTGAGTTCAGCCCATAGCATGAGTAAGTTTGGAAGCAGATTTTTCTTCCAGAGTCTCCAGATAAGAGCCCAGCCTGGCCAACACCTTTATTTTGGCCTTATTAAAATGTAAGCTGAAGGCTGGGCATGGTGACTCATGCCTGTAATCTCAGCACTTTGGGAGGCCGAGGCAGGCAGATCTCTTGAGATCAGGGGTTTGAGACCAGCCTGGCCAACATGGTGAAACCCTGTCTCTACTAAAAATACAAAAAAATTAGCCGGATGTGGTGGCAGGCACCTGTATTCCCAGCTACTCAGGAGGCTGAGGCAGGAGAATTGCTTGAACTCGGGAGGTGGAGGTTACAGTGAGCCAACATCGTGCCACTGCACTCCAGCCTGGATGACAGAGCAAGAGTCCATCTCAAAAAAAAGAGAAAAAAAAAAAACCCAAAAAACTCTATGCTGAGAACCCAGCTGACCTGCCTGGACTTCTGACCTAGAGAACTTGAGATGACAAATGGGTTTTCTTTTAAGCTGCTTCTAACTGTGGGGTAATTCCTTATGCAGCAATAATAAGCAAATACACTCCTATAATCTTCAATCCTTAATCCACCAATCCTGCTGGGTAGATATTTTCATCTCTCATCTTATGGGTGAGGCTCAGAGAGGTCTAGCCCATCAAGGTTCCCCAGGGAACCCCAGCCTGGAGCCTGACCTCTCTAACTCCCTGCCTCACCTCCCCTGTCTTCAGAGCACTCATGGTGTGCAGGCCCAGGGCTGGGCGCTACAGACTCAGAGATGAACCTGACAAAGTCTTTGTCCCTGAGGAGCTCACGGTTTGGTGGTGGAGAGTTACCCATGCGATAGGAAGAAGACAGGAAGAAATTAACCAGAGAGAATCACAGAACGGAACTCAATCACAGCTTTCACAGTTAGTCAGAAACTTAGAGACCAAAGCCTGCTCTCTAATCCAACATCATTTTCAGACTAGAAAGGGGAGTTGGAAAAAAAAATCCAAGCCTAGAACCCACTTCTGACCCCTGTGTTTGCTCTCTCTGTTAAGGGGCCATGGTGGGCTCTTTCGTCCCTTGGAAAACAAGGAAGCAGTGAGGACCAGCTACCACGCTGCTGCCTCCAGCGCTTCCAACCCCACCCCTCCTCTGGAAAAGCAGAAGACACTGGCATGCACACCAAGGCTGGAAGGGAAAGAGGAGGTGGGGATGGAGGTGCCACCCATCTGCTTCCTCCCTTCTCCCTCCCTACCTTCTCCCCGCTCCCCAGAGGCCAAGACAATGGGGAATGAGTGGGGGTGGGGAGGGGGAGAGGCAATGACAAGAATGACAGAGTCAGGGGACACATTGATTGATTGATTGATTTGCCTTCAAGAACCCAAGGGTAAAATTCCAGGGTGGCAGGAGCCTCATCTCAGGTGTCCCCAAGCTTCCTCCCCAGCAGTAAGTGACTGCCTGTCATAAAGAAGCCAGGGAAGATGAAGCCCAAACCACAGGACTTCACAAGCGCTGCTGTCTGGCCACATGCACCGTTCCTGTAACACCACATCAAGACACTGGGGAGCTTAAAACCCTGACCACAAGGGTGGCACAGCCAAATACCTTTGCAGCCTGGATCGCCTGCCGGGGCAGAGGAATCCTTAAGCGTGAATATGGAACAAATGTTCTTGTGGCGAAGGATGGAATGTGACAGCACAAAGAAACACTGGGCTGTCACTTCCCTTCCAGGCTGGCACACCTCTCTGTCCAGGAAGCCAGGGGACACGTGGGTCTCTGCAACCCAACAGGAGACTGATGTGGGCTCGTTATAGGAATATAGGAACCCCAGAGGGGTGGAGCTGCCATTTGCAAACATGTCTCTCTACCAAAGGGGAAAGATCCTGTTCTATGAGAGGCCCTTCTGTCCTGCAGAGTGCGGGGTGGGTTTGGACAGGTCAATGTGGCGGGTAGATTGCCCTGAGGACCTGCAGGGAGGGTGGGGAAGGAGGAAGAGAAGGGGAAAGACAGAGTCATGAATGTGTAGAATGGTGGGAAGCCGGGACTCTGGGCCGGCAAGGAGAGACCCAGTGGAGAGTGGCCAGAGGGTGTTATAGGCAGGCACCACTGGTGGCATTGCTGCAATGCACACCCCCACTACCTTCTCCCCAGACTTTCAAGAGAGTGGGCTACACACCCTCAATGTGCAGGTTTGTCCTATTTCTTTTGTTTGTGGAAATGGGAGAGTCAAGTTCCATGTTGAGCTTGACACAACATGGGTGAAACCCCGGGCAGTTAGATAAGCCCTAAATTGGAAGCAGATGCTTGGGGCCACAGGCATCCATGGGAACTTAAACCCCCAAGATATCTTGGAAAAAGCCAATCTTATGTAGGTTGCAAGAGTCAGGGAAATCTCTGCTGACTGCAGGCCCATGTTACGAAGGTCTTTCTACCACGCATGCCCACACACCTGGCCGCCCCCCAGTGCCAGGTCAGAGCCCCTCTGTGAGTGCCCACTTGCATTGTGCCTGTGAATGCCACTGGGCCACCCACCACATCATGTCATCATGACCAGTTCACTTCCCTGCCTCCCTGTCCAGACTCTGGGATCCTCAAGGCCAGGGACTGTATACTAATGATCTCAGACACCCCACCACCTCGCTCAAGCCTCAACAAAAATTGGTCTTGGCTGGAAGAGAACTGGATGGACACTTCTGGAGTCTGACATTGTGCCAGGCTCTGAGGGTACAAGTTGACTAAGACCTGCAATCTGCTCACAAGGTGCTCATGGGCTCAGTGAGATGGGAGTCCTAAAAGACAGTGAGATCCTCATCCCTGGAGGTAGGGAGGTGGGCTGGGCCCCAGCTTGGCAGGAAACTGAGAAGGGTGATCAAGTTCCAATGGGTGAGGGTCCAGAAGGTTTCAATGTCCCTCTGGCGCTTGGATTCCCTGACTTCTGAGATCTTGGTCCTGTAAGATACTGGCTCCAAAACATTCAACTGCTTCTCCACAGTCTTCCAGTTTCTAATGAGCAGCCCATGAGCAGAGGGAGGTAAACAAGAGCTGAGTCACCCTGTGGAATCCCCGAGTAGAAGTCACCTCCCTTCTTAATAACCATTATAAACTCATTACCAGCAGCTCTGTTTATTTGCTCTTTGGAGTTTATGTAGCTGCACGGACTGTAATATGGAGGATGAGCCACAAACATCTGACCACCCCATATTTAGCCATCTTTGTGTCTGGTCTGTATGTCATTTCACATTCAACATCCTTGTGCTGGCCAAGAAGAGGAAGTGGAGGGGCTACTGCCAGCCCCACCTAGGGAGCCCTCATGGACCCCACCATCAATTAAATGGTGTCCTCATCTCATAGGAAGCTGAAGGACCCTTTGGATTGAACCTCGCAGAGCCACAGTTTTCAGTCCCTGTCTCATGCTGGTTTCTCTGATCTTTGACTGCCATCAATCCCTCAGCAAGGCTGGGTTCCTCTCTCCTGGCACTACAAAAATAAATCCATGGCCAGGAGCGGTGGCTCACCCCTGTCATCCCAGCACTTTGGGAGGCCGAGGTAGGTGGATCACCTGAGGTCAGGAGTTCAAGACCAGCCTGACTAACATGGAGAAACCCCATCTCTACTAAAAATACAAAATTAGCTGGGCTTGGTAGCGCATGCCTGTAATCCCAGCTATTCCGGAGGCTGAGGCAGGAGAATCACTTGAACCAGGAAGTGGAGGTTGCAGTAAGCCAAGGTCGCATCATTGCACTCCAGCCTGGGTAACAAAAGTGAAACTCCATCTCAAAAACAAAACAAGCAAACACACAAAACAAAACAAAAAACATGAATCGGCCAGGTGCGGTGGCTCATGCCCGTAATCCCAGCACTTCGGGAGGTTGAGCCAGGTGGATCATGAGGTCAGATCGAGACCATCCTGGCCAACATGGTGAAACCCTGTCTCTACTAAAAATACAAAAAATTAGCTGGGCGTGGTGCACGCACCTGTCGTCCCAGCTACTTGGGAGGCTGAGGCAGGAGAATGGCTTGAACCAGGAGGTAGAGGTTGCAGTGAGCCAAGATCATGTCACTCACTGCACTCCAGCCTGGGTGACAGAGCGAGACTCCATCTCAAAAAAAAAAAAAAAAAAAAAAAAAATCCATAAATTACTAGGGACCCACAGCATGTATCAGATGAACTTGTTGTTTCTGGTTTTCTCAAAAATTGAGCTTTAAAATCCCATTTCACAGATCAGGAAACAGAGAGACCAAGTAGGGTAAAAGATTTTCCTAGGGTCCCAGTTGGCCACAGGCCATCCTGGCTGTAGGTGGCAGGCTCTTTTCCTGCCACTCTGATCCTTCCAAACCTGTTCCCCTTCCAGAGTTCCCAATTTTAGCTGATAGCATCAACCTCCACATGGTCTTCATCCCCACTGTATGTTGTAGAATTGGCATGAACTGCATGTGTCAGAAAGCCAGCTCCAGTGGCTTAACCAAGGAGGAATCTCTGTGTCATGTGGCAAAATATCTGGAGGTAGGCAGTCTGGAGATTTGCACCTGTGTAAGAAAGCCACTAAGAACTCAGATTCCTCAAGATCTCCTGCTCCACCATCCTTACCTCAACGCTCTCGTCCTCATGATCACAGGAGAGCTGCTCTACCTCCAGGCATTGCAACAACTTTCCAAGCAGGGAGAAAGGTTTATGTCACCTGAATTTTTTCCCTTTTATATAGGAAACAGCAGCTTTGCCTGGTAGATTTCTGTTTACATCGCATAGTCACAACTGGGCTACTTGACCACCTTTAACTGCAAGGCACCTGGGAAGGTGAGCAGTAACTCATCACATTGCTTCCCTGAACAAAACTGAGTTTCTGCTGGGAAGAAAGAGGAGAATAGATATTAGATCAGCAATCAGCTGACTGTGCCTGCCACACCCACTTCCTACATTTACCCAGTCTCTGAGTCCAGTGCAGTCTAACTACTCAGTTTCTTGAAATCCACTTTTCTTTTTCTTGCCAAGATTTCTACCCCAGTGCAGCTCCCTCTAACTGTGCTGTTTGTGAGGCACAGTGAGGTGACTGACTGCTGTCCACTCCCACCCTGCCATTATCAATCTTTCCAAAGCACACAGCATGTGGCTTCCCTGCTCTCAAACCCGCAGTTCCTCTCCATTGCTTATTAAAGACATCCAGATTCCTCAAGCTGACACTGACGTCCCTTTACACCCCAGCCCTAACCTGCTTATTCACTTGCCTCCTAGAACTCCTGACGTCCAGCCCCTCAACAATCTCCCAATCCGCAGGCAGTGGGTTCTCTCCCAGGCCTCCTAAAAGTGGCTTGTGCTGTCTCCCTGTCCTTGGCATGGCTTTCTTCCTGCCTATTCTACTCATTGGAAGTTATCCTTTAAGTCTCAGCTCAAATGACACCTTTCCTGTAACCATTTACTAAGCACCCCAATCAGAATCCACCTCTCCCTTCTCAATGCTCCCCTTGGATGTACAGTTTGACATGGAGTCCAGCTGGTTGTTGCAGAGTCTCTGATGGCTGAGGCTACCCAGCACCGATCTTCTTCCAGTAATAGCATCTTGGGGATCAGCCCTTTCCCATCCTTGGTCCATGGGGTCCTGAGGTTCTGGTGACGTCATATGATACGTTAACCTGCTTAAGCATCTCCTGACCTAGATATAGCTCTAAACTCTTCAGTTACGTTAGACTCTATATAATTCCTTTTCACTTGAATCCGTTTCTTTTGAATTTTCTGTTAGGTGTGGTCAAAAGTCTTCCCAGAGAGTGCTGAGCATCTCTCCCTGGCTGGGTTGGAAACTCCTTGATGGACAAGGTCTATAGCTTATTGCGCGTTGTTCCCCCTGCCTGGTACAGAGCACCTTCCTTGGGAAGGAGCGGGGATGTGGGAAATGAACTGAGATACTGATGAGATGAGAGATGCACGCTCCCACCCCCGACACCTGTGCGGCTTCATCCTGGAGCCCTCTGGGTCATCACCTGTTTCCAGATGACTCAATTCTGCTGAACCGCATTAGCCATGTGTGTTCTGAGGCCTTTCCCTGACCCCTGGCATTTGTTTAGCAAATTCACACTCAGTAATGTGTGCAAAATGAAGTCTCTCTGCCAGCATCTCTGGTTCCAAGCCTCGTTCTGTTTAAGCTGGTAGGGCCTGGCTCATAGTAGGCATTTAATACTGTCAGTTGCTTTTATTGCCAGGCATTTAATGCATGTTTGTTGTTTTTATTGTCCAGTTCTTTGGGTAAGCTGTTGAGTGAAACACCTGCCACCTGTCAGTGCTCAGTAGACACCCATTACTGTAATCACAGTGTGGTGTGAACATGTGATTCACACCATGAGTGGTGTGGCTCACCACAGTGGCTCATCATCCTTTTACAATCCCAGGTGATCCATAGAGATCCAGTGAGCCCCCAGCCTCAAGCCACCATCATCTCTCTCCTGAATTGTTGCAAAAAGCTCATGACCATTCTCCAACACCCACCCTTGCCTCCCTGCCATCGGTTATGAACACAGATGATCTGTTGAAAGGTTAAGTCAGACCTGTTGCTCCTCGGCTCAGAACCTTCCAGGGCTTCCTCCCATCCCAACCAGAGTAAAAGGCAACATGAATCACTTCGCTGGTCCCCAGGCCCTCCAGATCTAGCCCAGGACCCCTCACCTCTCTCCAGGCTCACTCTGACCTGGCTCCACCACCTTTCCTTGGGTGCTTAGGACATTCCAGGCTCCCTCCCATCCTACGACCTCCCCACTTGTGCTTGCTTCTGCAAAGCTGCTCCCCCAGAGAACGGCACACCTTGTCCCCTTCCCTACCATTTGGGATCCTCTGAAGTGTCATCTTGTCTGAAATGGCATGTCCCCTCCCACCCCCATGCTCCACATTCTCCTTTGTGCCGTCACGCCTTCCAGCATGCCATGCTCATACATAGGGATTAGCTACATGCTCACTCATTTAGCGTCTGTGTCCAGGGCAAGCACTGTGTCTGTTCACAAGTGTAGCTCCAGGCCAACTGTGCACAACACACAGAAAGTGCTTTCATCTTCCAGAAAAGTCTCAGCAGAACCCCTCACCAAAGGGTACAGTTGGTGAAGCCCTTCTGGGGCCATTCTGCACTTCCTGTCTGAGAAGAAAGGACGGATAGAAAAGTGGCAATGTGTTTTGGGCATCTGTTATGTGTCAGGCATAGGAGTTTGCCTTCAATGAACACATGGAAGTGGAAAAATAAGTCTTCACCTGCTGTCTTTGTCCGTAGGGGCTGCTGTAACAAAGTACCTTACATTGGGTGGCTTATCAACAACAGAAGTTTCTCACCTTTCTGGAGCTTGGGAAGTCCAAGATCAAAGCCCCAGGATGGTCGGTGTCTGGTGAGGGCCCTTCCTGGTTCACAGATGGCAGCTTCTTGCTGAGTCCTCCCATGGCAGAAGAGATGAATGAGCTTCCCTTCGCCTTTTTAATGAGGGCACTAATCCCATCCATGTGGTTCCACCTTCATGACCTAATTGCTTCCCAAAGGTCCCACTTCCTCACACCATCATTTTGGGGGTTAGGATTTTGATACATGAATTTGGGGAGGTGGGGGGGGGCACAAACATTCAGATCATAGCACCCGCCCATGCTGACCACCGCGAGCCATTATTTAAAGTATCACATTCTTTCCCCGTCCACTTCATCTGCTTGGGTGCCCCTGCTATGTGGGTGCCTTAGGCCCCCAGCTTCATTGTCTATTAGACAATCCAACAGTGACTAACCCCACTTTACAGATGACAAAACTGAGGCACAAAGAAGTTCAAAAGCTTGCTCCACGATTCAGTTCAGGCCCATCAAATCCTAGAGCCCCCAGCTGACCATCCAACCCCAGATGGAGCATCTCCTATGACATGCCAACATGCTGGTTCCCATTTCACTCCTGACCCTGCTCTTGAGAGAGCCCTGGCAGGGCTGATGCCCGGCCCAGGAAGACTGAGATCTAATTCCAGGTGCCAGATCACATGCACATCTGTCAGGTGGGTCTGCTGGATTCAGGCCCAGCTCTTAAACCAACCACTCCAATGTTGTTCACCTCTTGGCAGCAGACACACCATAGGCAGGGATGCATGTTGAATTCTTTGAGTCTGTTTGCTGCTATTCTCAAGAGCAGCACATTCTCTGCACTGCGCCTCCCCATGGCTGATCTGGGATGTTGATGGGTGAGTTCTAACTCTAAAGGTGGGTTAGCATCTCTCAAGGACTTCAGGGTCCTACAGCCCCAGGAGACTGGATTACACAGAAGGCTCTTCCTCCTGCACCTGGTGGCTGCCTTTTTTTCTCTCCGGTTATGAGGGACATAGCCACAGCAAAGCCAAGAGACCTCTGGCAGCCCCTGGGCATTGCCAACCCCTGTGTCCCTGGCTGTCCTTCCCTGTCCTGTGCCAGCCCCACTGAAGCTGCATGGGGTCTGCCCCAGCACATCCCTCCCGCATAGCCACGGTCTATGGACACGCCTGGCCACGCTGCAACAGACCCTTCAGTCATGACTTCTTACACTCATCCTGTAGGCTTGTAGCTACCTCTGAGAACCTGGAGGCCTGAATCTGTTAGGCAAGATACACTTTCTGAGCCTCCACCATTGCAGGCACCTTCTAGGCACTGGGGACACAGCCATATGGATGGACCTCTGCCCCCAAGGAGCTGGTGTCCTAGGGCCAGAGTGTAAAGATGTAAGATACACATGAGTAAGACAAGGCCAGAAACCAAAGGTGTCTGAGAAGAAGAGCGGAGCTCATGGAGAAAGTGACAGGGCAGCTCTGTAGAGGTGGCATCTGTCTGAGTCCTGAATGTCAAGAAGGCAGCAGCACCAAGATCTCGGGAAGAGGCATCCAAATGGAAGGAGGAGATGCGTAGAAGCACGGAGGGCTTGCAGGGTGCGGAGCCAGGAGAAGGTCTGTGTAGCTACAGCTCAGAGGGAGACCTGGGGACACGAGGGTGCGGGGCAGGCAGGGCAGGGGCGCTGGCCCTGTCGAGGAATTGGGATCCCATTGACAGTGTGATGGGAGCCACTGGAGGACATTAGCTGGGGCGTGGCATGATCTGACTTACACCTCAATGAGACCACCCAGCTCTGTGAGGAGAGGGCAGGTGGGACACGGGTCAGTGGCCGCTGCAGGCCCAGGGGAGCTGGTGGCAGTCTGAGCTCAGGGGAAAGGTAAGGTGCTGAGGGGCAGTCACCTCAGGATCAGCTTTAGAGGTAAAGCCACCAGGAGTAACTGGGGGGTTAGAAGTAGGGTCTCAGGAAGAGAGGAATCAAGGATAATGTCTGAGTTTTGACTGAGCCACAAGGTGCATGGTGATGTGATCTCCCATCTCAGGGAAGAGTGGAGAAGCAGCAGCCTTGGCAGTGTGCTGAGAGTCAGTTGTTCTACCTTGTCACGTTAGTGGGAGGTGTGTGTTATTCATCTAGGAGGAGAGGGCCCAGTGCTGGGTAGAGAGAAGGATCTGGGGCTCAGAGGAGTCCGGGATTCAGAAGGGAATTTTAGAGTCAGCATATGGCAGATGGCATTTGAGAGGTGGGGCTGCGTGAGCTCCCCTAGAAGTTGTGGACAGAGGGAGGAAGGCTGAGGCTGGCCCCAGGGCATTGTACCTTCCAGGGGTCTTGTTGTGGAGGAGGAGGATCCAGCAGAGGAGACAGAGCAGCAGCAGCCTGAGAGGCAGGAAGCCTGGAGACGGAAGAGCTTCCAGAAGGACAAGGCTGGTCATGTCACATGATATAGGAGGTTGAGTCAGACGAGGACAGAGAAGTGAGCACTCACTGTGGCCATGTAAAGCATCAGTTACCAGTAGAACCATCTCATGGGGTATTATAGGGACAAGAACCCAGGTAGAGAGGCTCTGGGAGAAGGTGAGAATGTGAGCCAGCAGCCAACATGACTCTTCGGGGTGCTGTGAAGGAGGCAGAAAAAGAGGTGGTGAACAGAAGAAGATATACAGTCCAGGGGGTTTTCAAAAGGGGATGCACGGGCTACTTAGGAATATCTGGCAGGAAGGTGTCATTGGTGACAGGGGAAAGAGATGGAAATCAGTAGAGAAACAAAGTCCTGGAGAAGGGGAGAGGGAAAGGGATCCTGAGCCACGTGCGTAGAAACAGAGACCCGTCTTCCACGTGGAGTATGTGGAGACCGAACACACTGGCAGGCTGGGAGCTGCTGAGCAGTTCTCACCTGAGTACATAGACTCTCTATCAAACACAACATGAGGCCGTCGGCCAAGAGGGAGAGAAGAAAGCACCATGGAAGATGTAGAGAAAGAAGGAGAGGTGAACTAGGAAACTGAAAGAGTACATTTCTAGGGACGTGTGATGGATTTAGAGAAAGTGTTCATTGCCCTCTAGAGAGCTGTGCTCCTAAATTTAAAGTGAGAGCAACTAGCAGCATTGTATGATGTTTCCCAGCCATAATCAGCTTCCAGGTGAGGGCTGAGGGTGGGCAGAGTTAGGGCAGAGATGTTTTGGAAGGTCATGAGGTGGAAAAATAGGAGACGACACAGAGGGATTCTTGGAATCAAGACTGAATGGGGGTTGGGTGCAGTGACTCATGCCTGTAATCCCAGCACTTTGGGAGGCCGAGGCAAGCAGATCACCTGAGGTCAGGAGTTCAAGACCAGCCTGGCCAACATAGTGAAACCCTGTCTCTACTAAAAATACAAAAATTAGCCAGGCATGATGGCACATCCCTGTAATCCCAGCTACTCAGGAGACTGAGGCAGGAGAATCACTTGAACCCAGCAGGCAGAGGGTGCAGTGCCAAGATTTTGCCTCTGCAGTCCGACCTCAGAAACAGAGCTAGACTCGGTCTCAAAAAAAAAAAAAAAGACTGAATGGGTGGCCGGGCTGCGTGGCAGAGATGATCACTGGCTGTCCCTTGAGATCAGGCAACTGGAAATGCTTGGGATTACACAGCAGAGTGGCTGCTGCTGGTGCCCTGTCCAGACCCCAGGAGGCTGTGCTCTGTGCACTCTGCAGACCTTGGCCAATGCCAGCCTCATGGCTGCCACAAAGGCTGCCCCAGAGACAGAGGACACTAACTCATTGGTGCGCCAGAGCCCCCCATGGGATGAGGCGGAAGCTGGGCTCCAACCAAGACCACCTGCTTAGCTTTTTCCACCTGCCCTATCCTGCTTCCTTTGCCCCCCTTTTCCTGGAAGTACTCCCCAGTAAATCATCTGAGCAAGAATCCAGCCTCAGGCTCCACTTTAAGATCATGAATTTTCATGTGCCAAGAACCATGATGGGGGTGGTGGTGGAGAAGGAGCCAGTGAATCCAGTACTAACAATATCGGTGAGTAAGGAGGGTGACAGGGCAGTCAGGAAATGACAGCTGGCAGGAGTCAGGGTCATGAAGAAGGACCATGCCTGTCAAAGGGGCTTTGAAAAGGAAGGAGATCTACTACTTCCAGATCCTGCAATTATGGAGTGTGATAGAAAGAATTAGCCACTTAAGAAGATTTGGGGGAAAGCAGAACTTGCAACAGACAGCCAAGTTTGAGATAGTATAAGGTGAAATGATCAGAACTCATGATAAACCAAGAGTTTTGGATGGCTCAGAGGAAGGGGTGGATAAGTGAGGAAGGATGGGTGATGGAGTCAGATTAGGAAATATTCAGAGCATCTGTAGGAAATGGAAGATCCCAGGTGATTCAGGAGGCTAAGGTTCTGCCAGAAGCTGAGGGGAAGGGACATTTAATTCTTGGTGGATTTGGTCCTGGGGCTGAGAGCTCTCACTGACAGGTGCCCCAGGGCAACGGACTCAGCAGAAGGATGTCTGCCAGAGTGGATGGGAAGAGCAACTTTCTCAGGCCATTTCTCCAGGTTCCTGAAAAACTAATTTAACTGGCTTGGATACATAAAACCAAGGGTTTAGCTGGGGCCTCCCTGCCTCTTGGGGATTTGGAGAAATTTCACCCACACTCCCAACGTGTGGGCTCTGAGCCTCCCAAGGATTCCTCGCCACCCCACCCTTCTACCTTCAAAATGATTTTTGTGGCTGTTTGACAGTTGGATTCTCCAGAGCTGCACTCCCGTATCCTGGAGGGACTGACTGTTTTCTGGCCTCAGCTCTCTGAACGTGAAGCTCAGGCTTTGCTTCAGCTGCCAAATTTTATGAGTTGAGCAATTTAAGGCACAGAGGAGCAGGGGGAAGAGGAGCAGTGTGCGTGCATCGCTCTCTGCCAAGCTGGGGCTCACCATTCCTCTCTTTTTCTCATCCCACTGACCTCAGTGTGAGTGTATGTGCACGCACACACACACACGTGCTCACACACATCAGAAGGGCCAGCATCTCCCGTGGTCTCAAGGAGGATATTTCCGCCCACACGCAGGCCCTGGGGGCTCAGCTTCCGTTCCAGGTACCTGCCCAGGAATTTATTTCCAAGACATACAATGCTCTTATTGAAAGAAATTTGGAAAGCACAGTTTTCTCCTTCTGTGAAAACAATGTGGTGTCGTGGTCAGGGGTACAAACTCTGGGATCACACCCTAGCAAGGAGCTGAACCTTCCTGAGCCTTGATTTCCTAATCTAGACAATGGGGGTGATAATACTACAATTGACATTTTTCCAGCACTTTCCTTGGGCTTGGCACTAGGGTAAGCACTTTATAACCATTGTCTTAGTTAATTCCAACATTAGCCTTATGAACTGGGAATTACTCTTACTAATCAAAGGATAAAAATGAGGATCAATGAGTTTAAATAACTTGCCCAGCATCTCCTGGTTTTCAGTTGGCTGAGCTAGGATTCCCTGGCTGGTCTTTTTTACTTTGAAGCCTTTGCTGTTAAACTCTGCACAATACAGAGTCAGGAGCCCTCGGAGCACCTGCTGGCTCTGCCACTAACTTGACCTTCCTCCCCTTGGGCCTGAGTTGCCTAGTCTGTAAAATGTAAAAAAGGTCCCTTCCAGCTCTATCCCAATTGAATTTTTGAAAATGGCAGTCTTGGCCTGGAAAGAGTTAACACAGATGCATGTGAGTTCCAAAGTCCCTTCTCACTCTGCTTTGTCCCAAGTTTCCAAAAATAACTTTGAAGACCAAAAGCGCATAACGGCTTAAGCTTGAAGGCAGAGTTTAGGAGGAGATGAGTGTGCACACAGCCACTGCAGTTCTTCTGGGAGGGCCCCTACATTATCCCTAAAAATTGTTTCAGTTTTTATAGTGTCCGATTTTATCAGTGATGAGGTTTCCACCATGAAATCACAATACTAGAAACCGACTAAAGAGCACTTGGGTTTAACAGAGGAACAGGCAGGGGACGGGGGTTTCCTGAGGTCCCTCATATGCCAGGCTTCATCACAAGTTCAGTAGACGGAGGGGAAGCTCAGGTCCTGAGAGGGTGGGGCCTACCCTGCTCCACCCACATACAAATCCTGGCAGAGTCAGGGCCCTCCCTGAGCGGATCTTTGAGCCAGGGCGTTCCTTCTGAGAGTTCCCCTGCCAGTGCCTGTCCTTGCTCATCTGTGCTTTTCCAGAATTTCTTAAACAACACTGGGGGACAAGGGGGGCTGCCCAGTGACCAGGGCTCTGGGCCCTACCTGGCTTCAACCTGAGCAACTTTGTTTTTATCAACCTAAGATGTTGTTGGAAAAAGGCTTCGGTTGCTTACAAAATTTTTTAAAGTTTATGTTCCAGCCTGGGCAACATGGCCAGACCTCATCTCTACAAATAATTTTTTAAAAAATAGTAGCCAGGCATGGTGGCTCTCGCCTGTAGTCGCAGCTACTCAGGAGATTGAGGAAAGAGGTCGAGATTACAGTGAGATAGGATCGCTCCACTGCACTCCAGCCTGGGTGACAGAGCCAGACCCTGTCCCCCTGACAAAAGCAGCTTGGAAATACAGCTAGACTTTCCACGTTCATTTTTTTTCTTGCTCCTAATTTATTTCAGCAAAAAACGGAAGTTCCCTGACATCAGGAATGCAGAGAACAGAAACATACAAGGCAGCTCTGCGTTTGGATCAAGGAATTCAATTGTGCTGTAGCGATGTGAGTGTGTGTGTGTGATATGTGTGTGCGTGGGTGTGCATGTGCGTGCCCTACACCCACTCACAGCAAGTCAGGGCGACAGGTTTTGCACAGACATCCTGACTCCCGCTAAGAGGCAACCACAGCTGGTACCCATGGCCTTGTTTATGCTCCCAGATGCCGAGAGACACAAATGATAAATCCAAGCAAGCTGTTTGCCTGCAGAGTTCCTGGCCTGCTCCAAAGTCACAGCTGGGGGAAACCCACAGGGCTCTAGACCCAGCTGTGCCGGTAGAGCCCTTCCGTGTGCTTGAAGATAGCACAGCGGGAACATCCCAGAAGTCCGGGTATCTGGTGGCTAAGAAATGAAGTTTGAGACAGAGCCCTGGGTTGGACACAGTCTGGTCTCCGATCAGACCTTGTTCTCCAGACCCCTGACATGTCCCGAGCTTTAGCAGCCTTCCCCAGATGTCTTCCGGAGCCCTCACCTCCACGTTCACCCGGCTACAACCATCACTCACCTCAGTGAGCTTCTGACTCTGTTCCAGTGCACACCTAGGCCAAGAGGAAGCCACCCAGACCCCATGGCATGATGTGCAAAGCCCTTCATAGCCTGGGCCCAGCAGGCAGGCACCCCCTCAATTCACTCCTGCCTTTATTCCTGAATTCAGGGATACACAAATGCCTGATCCAGGATCTGTCTCCCCTCTGTGCCGTCCAGAGCCTTGTCAGCACCTGGCAGAAAGGAGGTGGGATCAGAGCTGATACAGAATTGAATAAATAAAAAGACCAATGAAATATGCAAGAGTCCATTGAATACTATAAAGAACTGAAATCATAAACATAAGAAGTTATTACTATTAGGAAAAATGTGATTATCACGTGCCCCACTGGGCAACATTTTTGGCCCTGTGACAGGGCTTTATGGAAATAAATAATTTAGCTTTAAGAAAATCAGTCAACCAATTTTAGAAAGTAATGACATCTGTTTTCTCGTTGTAGAAAACATTGAAAACACGATGAAAAGATTAGTCACATATAGTCCAAGCAACCAGATATAGCCCAATGACACTGGGTGTATTTTCTTCCAGTCTGCTAGGCAAGCGTGTGAATGTAAAAAGTAATGTAAGTGGGATGAAATTGCATACTGTTTTATATCCTGTCATTTTCAGGTAATATTTTGTTGTTTGTACTTTGCTATGTTTTGACCCCTGAAGTCAGGTTCCAGCATCTCAACTTTCTGACTCTGTGACCTTGGGCCATTCATTTCACCTTGCTGAGCCCCTATTTCTCATCTCAGAAATAACCACACTCTTACTGGAGCCAATATCAATTTTCTCCTCTTTGCGAACATATTGTTAAACTCTATTTCCCAGCCTCCTTTGAAGCTAGATGAGGCCACATGACTCTCTTCTGGCCAACGGGATGTACGAGGAAGTGATGTATGCCGCTTTTGTGCTTGGCTCATAGAATCTCCCACCAATGATCCTCCCATCTCCCTCCTTACCCTCCAGGGCCCCCATGCTGTTGAGTTGCACTAAGGCATTCAGGAAACCATGAGATGGAAGAGCCACCAGGAAGACCCAGGATGGAGCAGATCTGGGTCCCCAACTCGAGCCTAGAGAAGGAGCCAAGTGGCCCATAATGTGAACAAGAAATAAACTCACGCTGCTTAAAGGTATCAGGATGTATTTGTTTCTGCAGCCCAGCTTAATCTGACAGCTGCTTACCTCGTAAGGCATGCTGCGCCATTTAAATGAAATATGTGACATCAGTAGCCCGTAAAAAGCACTTCAAATCTGAGCCATTACAAATTAAAGAACAATAAAGGATAAACAAGCCAGTTAGTAAATCAGATAATACACACCGTAAGGTTTGTGGGACTTCAGGAAGAGAGCAATCACTGTGGACAGCGGCGAGCAGTAAAAGGTGTGTCGACGGGAATTTCTAGGATGTGTGTGGCTGTGGGTCAGGAAGAAGATTTGGAGATATTTCATTCAACCAGTGTGAGTTTGCCGACCTCCAGGAAGCAGGAAGTGCAGTGAGTGGGAGTGGAGGGAAGCCCTGTATGATTACAGGAAGGTGAGAAAGCACCCGACTGGAGACTCACGCCCGGCTCCCAGAGCCTGCCCAGCAGAAGCTGATCCCGCCTCACACGGAACCTAGGCTCCTCTTTCCAGTCGGCCTCTCTGTCTGTTCAGCTTCATCACAAAGCCTGAGGACCCCCTGACATTCCAACTCCCTCAGCCACTCCCAGGCCTTCATGAAGTCCTGCAATTCCAGCTAGTAAACACCTCTCCAAACAGAATCAGCATCACCACCTCCCTCCCACCATCTTCAAACAGTCACCTTCATCTCTCCCCTGGGCTGCTCCTTTCATACCTCTCCACACACATGCATGCCAACCACACACATGCACGTCAACCACACACATGCACACCAATCACACACATGCACACCAATCACACACATGCACGTCAACCACACACATGCACACCAATCACATACATGCACTGCAACCACACACATGCACACCAACTGTACACATGCACACCAACCACACACATGCACACCAACCACATACATGCATGCAGGTCCATCTCCTACAACAGCAGAGGGCCCTGGGAAACGCACATTGGATCATGTATCACACCCCATAAATACACACCGTGATGATTAACGTAATATGTCAACTCAGCTGAGCCATGGTGTCTAGATACGTCGTCAAACATTATTCTGGATGTTGCTGTGAGGATGTTTTTGGAGATTAACATTTAAAGGGGCAGACTTTGAGTAAAGCAGACTGCCCTCCCCAGTGTACAGGGGCCTCACCCAATCAGTTGAAGGCCCGAATAGGATCATAAGACTGACCTTGTGCTTAATATTCATCTTTCCCAAAAATCGATGTCCTCCATCAAGGAGCCGACAGAGCCTGCTTTGTTCACATAGAGTCCCCAGTGCCTGTGGTTGGGGCACATCGTAGGCCTGCATACAATTTAAAAGACTAAATAGATGAATATCTATTCTAATCCAAATATGATTTTCCAGCTGGACACAACAATGATCATTCCTTCTCATTTCCGATCACATATTGTTTGACTGCATGACGAATGCTCACACTCAAAAATGTCTCCATCATTGCACAATCCATGATGGGAAACTGACTAAAGCAGGTTGCCTGTGGCAGCAACCCCACCCGGGACATTCAGCCACGTAGCCAAGCGTCCCTGCTGCCCCTCCCAGCCTTTCCCTCCCCAACCCTCACCATCCAGCTGAACATCCTGATCTCAGATGCTGAGGACCCCAGGTCTCCCCCCCAGCTTCCCTCCTTCCTTTCTAATAAGAGGAGACTTTGCTCTGCGGCTAATTCTCTGTGTAACCTGGGTCATATTACTTAACCTCTTTGGCTCTGGATCCTCCTCTGTAAAGTGAGAGGCTGGATCAGAGGATTGTCGGAGGCCCCCTGGCCCTGACTATGCGATCCACAATCACCTACATCTTTCTGCACCTTGGCCTGACTGCCCTTTCTCACACTGCCAGGACTTCCGGTGGCTCAGAGCCAAAATCCACTACTCAACCATTCCAACCCAAGTTATTCTTAAGCCACCGCACCATGCCATGCCAGCCTGGAGGTAAAATCAGGATCACAAATATAAAACAGGATTCTTCTCCCTCTTTCCTTAACTGCAATTGTAGAAGTAGACTCAGCTGTCCTCAGTGGGTCTCTCCCACACACTCACACATATATGCACACTCACACATACACACACACTCACACATATATGCACACTCACACATACACACACACTCACACATATATGCACACTCACACATACACACACACTCACACATATATGCACACTCACACATACACACACACTCACACATATATGCACACTCACGCATACACACACACTCACACATATATGCACACACACACTCACACATATATGCACACTCATACACACACAGTCACACATACACACACACATACACACACACTCACACATATATGCACACTCATACATACACACACTCACACATATATGCACACTCACACATACACACACACACATACACACACTCACACATACACACACTCACACATATATGCACACTCACACATACACACACACATATATGCACACTCATACACACACAGTCACACATACACACACATACACACACACACACATATATGCACACTCATACATACACACACTCACACATATATGCACACTCACACATACACACACATATATGCACACTCACACATACACACACAGTCACACATACACACACACACACATTCACGTCACATTTTTGTTTCAGGCAGGGTGTTTTGATTATAAGCAACAGAAACCAATTCTGGCATATCTAAGGAGGAGGGAGAGAGGAAGCAGAGAAGGACCATGAAGAAGAGAATGAGAAAGAGGAAGAGGAGAAATTGGAAAGTCTCCCAGAATCAAAGGAGCCTGAACGGCGAGGTCTTGGGAAGAACAAGGAGCAGCAGGGTCAGAGATCCAGGAACAGGATCAGCGGCCTCTTCAGAGCTGGACAAGCAGGATCACCAGCCACCGCAGCATCCTCGTTTTTGTTGTCAAATTATGTCATACATATAAGAGATTATATTGAGAACATACCAGTATCATTTCAAAAATATACAAATAAACTGGCCTCTATGGATCCAACAACCAGGTCAAGAAACAGAACATCACTAATAGGTCTGAAGCCCCCTGTTTAGCCTACAATGCCTTGGCTCGTGTCCTCCACGCACTCAAGGGTCAAGCTGCTCTTCCAGGAACTTGATTGGCACAACTCAGTCATACGCCGACCACTTGATTTTAAGTCTCAATGAAACTTCGTGCATGGGGGAGCCAGAAGTCTACCAAAAGGCAATTGGGGGGCTACTATCAGAAATGTGGACCTGAGTACTAGGTGGCACAGCAAGTGTCCCCGGTAGGTTACCCCTTGGAAGACTTGCCCCAAAAGATGCTTCCTTCGCCTGTGTTTGAGGATTCTTTTTGGTTTTGACTTGCTTTTCCTGATACTTCCTCTCTGACTTAGATGTGTGTCTGTGGGACTGAGACAGAGCAATGCTTAAGTGGCAGACAGCAGGCTGTGCCCAGAACCTCTTCTCTCCTATTTTGGCCATTTTTGTCTTGAACTTCGCAAAAATGGATTATTCCCTTAGAAGGAGTTATTTCCCAGGAAATCCCTGGCTTCTTTATACAAAGACGCCACTGATGGGACTGGCCTGTGGCTTGAATCCTAAGGCGTACCCAGCACCCCCATCTCAGTAAAGAAAGCTGAGATGAGTTGAAGCCAAAGTGATGGTTTCTCCTGTTGCACTGTGTGATCAGGATTGCTAGCTGTCCGCCAAAACCCATTCCCCTGATTTCTTAGTAACAGGTGTGCAGCCAGGGATGGGCTGCCCAGTTAGATAACACTCCCCAGGCTGTCTTGGATGTGATATGTGCTATTTGGGGGCCTAGAATTTAAGCCTTCAGGGCACGCTTCCTTCTCACCCTCTTTTTCCTTTTCCCATAAGCTGAAACCTGGACATGGCAGTGACCCAACTCTAATCACAGAAATGACCAAGGTGACCTAGAAAATAATGGAATGCCACCACCCTGACAAGCTGAATGGCTCACTGCAGGACTGTTACGTGAGAGCCAGAGATTGCAAACCAGTCCTCACTTAAACGAATACACCTACAATCAAAAAGTCCTTTATCTCAGTACCTAGAGGAGGCATCCCATGATGTGGAACCAGGAAAAGCCTTCTGGTCAACAGATACCAAGCCAGCTTCTAGCCATTTGCTGTAGGACCTTGGCCTTTTGGTAAAAACATTGTCACCCCAGGACACCGACCAAGAAAGTGCACATGAATCCTGAAGAGAGTAACACATTTCTCTATATTTCGTTAGCCAAGATTAGGGGATCTGAAAGAATGATACACAGGACCAACAGAATTTTGGAAGGGAGTACAATAAAAAAAAAAGAACGCTGAGACTAAATTATAGTCTGATGAAGATTGAGGAGATAGGGCACTGGGGATACCAGAGATTAATTTGTAAGAACTGCCAGGCACAGTGGCTCATGCCTGCAATCCCAGCACTTAGGGAGGCTGAGGCAGGCAGATCACCTGAGGTCAGGAGTTCGAGACCAGCCTGGCCAACATGGTGAAACCCCGTCTCTACTAAAAATACAAAATTTAGCCACGCGTGCTGGCGGGCACCTGTAATCTCAGCTACTCAGGAGGCTGAGACAGGAGAATCATTTGAACCCAGGAGGCGGAGGTTGCAGTCAGCCGAGATTGTGCCACAGCACTCCAGCCTGGACAGCAAGAGTGAAACTCCATGTCAAAAAAGAAAAAAAAAACAAAACAAACAAAAAAAAATTTGTAGGAACCATGAGGGGAAAATGAGAAGCCAAAGAAAAGGACACAGAAGAAAACAATGAGAAGCACAGACAAAAAAACAGATGCGAAATCTGCTTGCAAAGTAAACCTTAGATTCAGAGGGAGAACTCTCACCAACAAGGACAGAGGGGATGGAGATGGAGATAGAAAGGGAAAGAGACAGAGCTAGAGACAGAGAGAGACAGAGAGAGAGAGAATAAGGAGGCTGGTGTTAACGATCGCATTTATCCACATCAAAGCCTAGGACTTCCATCTGCTTTCTGGTGCCCGAGTTCCAAGATGGAAACCATCTGGCTCTATGCATGTGGCCCTCCCACAACACTGGTGTTTTTCCAGCTTCCCAACCTTGTGGGGAATTTCATGCCTGAGTCAGAGGCACGATGTCAGCCAGGCCTCAATCCTCTCCCGCACTGGTCTCTCATTGCCAGCGGAAGCCATTGCCCAGTGTGTTGGCCCCACGCACATTCACTGAGCCAGTCTCCCTCTGAGCCCCTCACTCGGCTGGTTTCTTACAGTGCCATCTGCCCAGAGCATAACCAGAGACCCAGGCGTTGTCCCAGGTCAGGGGAGGAGGGAATGTGAAGAGCCTGGTGGGTGCTGAGATAGGGGACCTGCCTGTAAGAGGTGACCCTTCTGTCTCTCAGTTGTGTAACCTGAGGCAAGTCACTGCTCCTCTCTGACCCCCAGTTTCCCCATATGTAAAATGGGACTGGTAATATCTATTTCACAGGTGTGTTTGAGGATTAAATAACTATTATAGGAAGCCTTAAGCCAAGTTCTATGGAATAGGAGAGGCTGAATCATAACTGATAATCATGTATTATTATTGGTAGGCAGGTGAGGAGGTAAAATCTTCCTGACTGGCTCCATGGTTTTTTAGAACACGCCCCTAGACTACATCTTTGTGTGGGTCCCGGTCCAGGTAAAAGCCTCCCAAGTCAGTGGCCAAGCCCCAGGGTCAGGGGTGAACTCCCATGACCCGGAGTCACAGAGAACAAAAAGCCCTGAGCTGCCCTGATGTTGTTGCACTCATGAGTAATGAGGATGTACTAAATGAGCATAAAATTAAGAAAATGTGGTGGGGACCCAGAGTGACCTTGGGGAGGCGGGGACAGGGAAGGCAGGGGCAGGGAAGGGAGCAACGTCCCTGCAGTGCCAGGATCTGGACATTACACAGGGCAGATAGCTGCCTCCATTTGCAGCCTTTACTAACCTGACTCAAGCATGCCACATTCTCCTCCAAGGATGCAGGAAGGCGGTTCTGGAAGCTTCCCGCTACCCACGGTCGTGGATCAATTGCCTAGGACCCAGAATAATAGTTCCAGAGAGATGCATGCAGGCACTGTGCATGCATTAGCTTGTTGAATCCTGGCACAAGCCTAGCAGATAGGTTCTGTTGCAGCTGCATTGAACAGATGAAAAAGCAAGCTAAGTGCCTTGAGATTTGCAGCAGAGGCAGAGGCAGAATTTGGACCAGGCAGTCCACCTCCCTGGCTGCTGCCCTGCCTGCCATTCGGGGACCACAGGGGGCCTCTCTTCACCGTGCTTCAGAGGGCTTGGGTGTCAGCACCCCAGGTTCTGGGGGTTTGACTGATATGGACCCCCAGAAAGCTTCCCGGACAGAGAGAGCCCATCCAAGTTGTCAGCTCCTCCTCAGGGTCGCATGGGCTATGCCCTGGGCTAGCAGCCTCTGGGCCAGATGAGATAGATACACAGCACATCTGAGACCCCACAACATCTGATCTTAGCACCACGGTGTCTGAGAGTGGATTTGAGAATGCCGCAAGCACCCAAGAGGCTGTTTCTTAACCTCTCAGAAGCTTCATGTGCAATTTAAGGCTTTTATTTCTGTGCTGGGAATGGACTACTTTGTCTGTTGTAATAGAGCTTAGAGCAGCAGTGAGCATAGTGGTGATGCGTGGCAGGCCAGGGGCCACCGAAAGTCCATACTCATTCTAGGAGATAGCCCACTGTATCTACTATACACCAGGCACTGTTCTAAGGGCTCAGAGTCCACTGGTGAACAAGACAGGCAAGGTCCTTGATGTCTTGGCGTTTACATTCTAGTAAAGGAGCACCTCCAGTGAGCAAGTAAACCCACAGCACTCAAAAGCAGGACGGTGATCAGGCTACGAAGAAGATAAGTAATGGTAATGAGATGGAGGTCAAAGGCTCTGTGCATGTGTGTGTCTGTGTGTGTAGCATCCATGGGGTGTGTATGTGTGTGTGTGATGTGTGTGTTGGTGGAGTTTGCATTGGTGTGCACATTGTGTGTGGTTTATCTGTGTGTTGTGTATGTATGTGTGTTGTGTGTGGTCTGTGTTGGTGTGTGTGCACTGGCATGTGTGATGTGTGTTTCTGTGTGTGTGTGCATATGTGTATGTGTTGTGGGCTACCTCAGATTGGGCGGTCAGGCAGGCTTCTCTGGGAGAAGTGACACTTGAGCCAAAGTAGCCAGGGGACCTGGCTATGGAAAATGAGACAATCAAGGTGACTATTGGAACTGGCCGCCCCCAGGATTGGGAGGCTCCCAGCTGTGGTGTGTGGTGCCCCATCAGCCCTCCTGTTATGTGGGGTCACTCCTGGTGAAAGAACATGAAAGGTGTCCTCCCTTCCAGGGTCCACAGAAGGGCAGAATGCAAACCCAGGCCTGAGCTTCCCAAATCTTTTGAACCACTGGCAAGAGAACAGCTGTGCTGGCTGAGCTTCCCAAACACCCGGAGGAAGCCCATGCCCCAGTGGGGCCTTTCTCCAAACAAGTCATTGCTCTTAACTGCCTCTTGTAGGAACCCTGCCCAGCAGGCACAGCCCTCAAGCATCCACTAGCTGTCTTAGAGAGCCCGGATTCCCTGGGGGACTTTCCAGGTCTCTGTGGCCTGCCCAAGGTCACTCATCTGCATGGAGCTCATTCATTTCTTCTCACTCTGGAGTGCAAGAGGCCAGACTTTTTTAGCACAGCAAAACTCCAAAGACAAAACCACCAAAGTCCTGTACCTGCTGATCTATGCGTTCCACTCCATCTATCAGATTGAAAAACCAAGCAAGGTTTTCATATGCCTGATACTGGCTGACTGGCTGACACACACATAAAATCATTTTTTCACTCATCTGCCTTTCTCAAGTGGCCACAGCATTGGAGACAGTGATGTATAGAAGATGAGGTAGCTGCCTCCAGGAGTCCATGGGAGGGAGCAAAGACATCCATCCAAATAATCACTGAGCACCTGCTCAGCTCCGGGTGCCCAGAGGAAGGGAGTAATCTCCTGCTCAGCTCCAGATGCCCAGGGGAGGGGAGTAATCTCCTGCTCAGTTCCGGGTGCCCAGGGAAGGGGAGTAATCTCTTGGCAGACACAAGGTAAGACAGGGAGGCACAGGTACAGTGGATATGCTTGGCAGGGCAACAAGCCCCTGCAGGCTGGGCTTCCAGAGAAGGCTCTGCGGGGCAATGACAGTTAAGCTGGGGCCTGAATGACAAATGGGTGTTGCCGGATGCAGGGAAGAGTGATGAAGCGGGGGGATTACTTGAGGCCAGGAGTTCAAGACCAGCCTGGCCAACATGGTAAAACCCTGTCTCTACTAAAAATACAAAAATTAGCTGGGCATGGTGGCGGGTGCCTGTAATCCCAGCTACTTGGGAGGCTGAGGCAGGAGAATTGCTTGAACCCAGGAAGTGGAGGTTGCAGTGAGCCGAGATCACGCCACTGCACTCCAGCCTGGGTGATAAAGCAAGACTCCATCTTAAAAAAGAAAAAAAAAAAAAGTGATGGGGAGAGTTCCAGGACTGGCAGAGGCAAGATTTAGCCAGTATGCACTGGATATTAAAATACTAACATACTTCTTTATGGATGAATAGACACCTTCCCACATCCCATCCCAACACTCGGCTCACCCCAACCCTTGCTCTTGGAACCCCCTTTTATGGGGTGAATTGTGTCCGCCAAAAAGGAGTTGAAGTCATAACCCCCAGTAGCTGTGGACATGACCTTATTTGGAAATAGAGTCTTTGCAAACAATAAAGTTAAAAGGAGGTCATTGAGGTGGCCCTAATCCAATGTGTTCTTATATAAAAGGGAGAAACTTGGACACGGATGCGCACACACAGGGAGAATGAGATGTGTAGATGGGAGCTCTGCTGCCACAGCTAAGGAGTTACCAGAAGCTACAGAGAGGCCTGGAACAGATTCCCCCGGAGCCTTCACAGGGTTCCCCACCTTGCCCGCACCTTAATGTCAGACTGCTAGTCTCCAACACTGTGAGACAATAAATTCCTGTCATTTAAGCTGCTCCATTTATGGTACTTTGTTATGGCAGCCGTGGGTAACTGACACACTCCCTATGATCCAAATGTTAAAGAGGAAACTCCTGATAGACCAAGAGGTCTCCAAGAGGCTGTTCCATCGTATCGCCATTGGTAAAGATTTTAAACATCACTCCTGGAGAAAGCAAATGTAAAAGTCCTGAGTCCAAGATCTCTCTGAAACTGAAAGAAAGCTCCAGTGGACAGGAGAGAGACAGGGCGAAAGTGAGAAGGAGAGATAGCAGGAGCCAGGCACCACTGGGGACTAGGTCCTTACTCTAAGAGCAAGAGAAGTACTGTAGGTGACAAAGGCTGACTTAGACTTTCGGAAGGGCCCTAGGGCTGCTGGGAGGGGAAGGGGCAAATGTGGCCGTGAAGACTCTTCGTAGGAAGCAGAGCCTTATCCAGGCCGGAGAGGTGGGTGGCAGCTCTGGGCTGGGGGTGGGAACAGCTGGGGGAATCCTCACTTCTGTTTTGTCTGTAAAGTAGCAAGAAAGGTTATTTGCGTGGGGTGATGGGGAACTAGAAGGTGTCAGGCTGTGAAGCAAAGAAAGCAGGACAAGCAGATGGGAACCCTGGGAGGCTCTGGGCAGCCCGTGGGGCGCTGCCGAAGCTGGTGATTCTGAGTCTGCAGTGGCGTCGGGGCACCGAGCTGGGGGAGGCCCATCCGCAGTGCCTAGTGGATGTGGAAGTGCTCAAGGGACAGGGAGGGGCCGACAGCCATCATGCCAGTGAGGAGGAAGGCAGACACAGTGGGAGCAGTCGAGTAACTTATCTGGAAGGCAGGAGGGTTATAGGCAGAAAATAAAATGACAATATTGGCTAAAAGTGGCAGATTCATCACACGTCGGTGTGCTCCCTCTCCCAAAACCCCTTTAAAAACA
This sequence comes from Macaca nemestrina, assembly GCF_043159975.1. Lineage (NCBI taxonomy): Eukaryota > Metazoa > Chordata > Mammalia > Primates > Cercopithecidae > Macaca > Macaca nemestrina. The sequence goes on along the minus strand of NC_092131.1, from coordinate 11,621,337 downwards.
TGAGTAAAGTGTTGCGATTTTTCAAAAGGTGTTTCTGTACAAGAATGCAGCACACAGAAGACACTGCAGTAGCAGCTGAGAGTCAATAAACTGTTAGTTGACTGAAAGCAAGCCAGGGATCTAGCAGAGCGGAGATAGTGTCCACCTAAGGGCATGAGAGGGTGCCGTCAACAAGTCACTTGACCACAGAATCTAGGAGCTCAGTGTCTTGAAACACTGAGTGTCACAAAAGGAGGGTGTTAGATTTGAGACTCAAGAAAAAGGAGATTGGATAAAAATTTGTCTGCAAAATGGTTGGGTTCTCAGTCCCCTCCTTCTAGCCTCTGTTACGCTCCCTATGACCCAAACATTAAAGAGTAAACCAAGCGGTCTGACTCCAGCAATAGCTTCTTCTCCCTTCCCCCACTACCTCCAGCCCCTGCGCTAGCTTTACTCTCCGGGAAAATTAAATGGGAGAGATTAGAGGTGAGGCATGAGGCTGAACAGCTTAGGGTTCCATGGAAATCTGTGTGTGGAGCTCAGGCACCCCAGGCTCCTTCTGGGTCCTGTTCCCAGAAGGCCGATGCCAGGCATATGCTTGTCAGGCAGGGACTTTGGGGCTCTAGAGGGAACACCTGCAGAGCTGACATTGGAATTCTCAACAAAAAGAGTCAAACTCTGTAAAATATTTGAAGAGATTTGTTCTGAGCCAAATATGAGCAACCATGGCCCGTGACATAGCCCTCAGGAGATCCTGAGAACATGTGCCCAAGGTGGTCGGGGTACAGCTTGGTTTTATACATTTTAGGGAGGCATAAGACTTCAATCAAATACATTTAAGAAATACATTGATTTGGTCCAGAAAAGTGGGACAACGCAAAGTGTGTGTCGGGGAGGGGTGTTTCAGGCTATAGGTACATTTAAACATTTTCTGGTTGACAATTGGTTGAGTTTCTCTTTATTTATTTATTTTTTTTTTGGCGTTCCTCCTTTTTTAATTTTTTAATTTGTATTTTTTTATTTTAGTTTAAGTTCTGGGATACATGTGCAGAAGTTGCAGGTTTGTTACATAGATATACATGTGCCATAGTGGTTTGCTGTACCAAGCAAGGCATCATCTAGGTTTTAAGCCCCATATGCATTAGGTATTTGTCCTAATGCTCTCCCTCCTCTTCCCCCCGCCCTCCACAGACAGGCCCTGGTGTGTGTTGTTCCCTCTCCCTCTGCCCATGTGTTCTCATTGTTCTACTCCCACTTATGAGTGAGAACATGCAGCATTTGGTTTTCTGTTCCTGTGTGAGTTTGCTGAGAATGATGACTTCCGGCTTCATCCATGTCCCTGCAAAGGACATGAACTCATTCCTTTTTAAGGCTGCCTACTATTCCATGGTGTATATGTGCCACATTTCCTTTATGCAGTCTATCATTGATGGGCATTTGCGTTGGTTCCACGTCTTTGCTATTGTAAATAGTGCTGCAGTAAACATACATGTGCATGTGTCTTTACAGTAGAATGATTTATAATCCTTTGGGTATATATCCAGTAATGGGATTGCTGGGTCAAATGGTCTAAAGACCTGGGATCAATAGAAAGGAAATGTTCAGGTTAAGATGAAAGATTGTGGAGACCAAGGTTCTTTTGAAGTCTTGTATTGGCTGCCCCTAGAGACAGTAGATGACAAATGTTTCCTATTCAGATCTTTAAAAGGTGCTAGACTCTTAGTTAATCTCTTTAGGATTGGGAGGGCCTGGAAGAAAAAGATTTGGCTATGTTAATAGAGATTCATTTCAGATGCAAATTTTCCCTCACAAAGGACAGTTTTGCAGGGCCATTTCAAGACACGGCAAAGAAAACTGTTTGGGGGTAAAATATTTTGATTTTCCTCCGTATCTCATAATATTATGCCAGAGTCAGGTTGGAAAGTAAGTCACGATATATAGGGTTAAATAAAACCCATCTGATGAGAATTTATGGTTTATAAGGCATGACTCCCAAGACCCCTTAGATAGGAATTTGGGCAAGATTAAAAAATCAGAGCTTAGTCCTCAGAAGGGCCCCCACCGGCCTTCCTAGCTTGCTGCTGGATGTTTCCTCCGTGAAGCACTCTTGGCACGGAGGCCAGACCAGCTCTGCAGACCCTGGCGCCAGCTCACTATGCAGTATAAGCAGGTGGCCAGCGGCACTGGCCATTTGAAGAAACCCACTAAAGCAAGCAAAGAGGACAGACACCAAGAATAAGCAGTGAAGACTCTCAAAAAATTTAAATTATTATTAAAACCTCCCAAGGATAAAATATTGCATCCATTACCTAAGAACAGGGCACTTACAAAAATGAACAAAAATGAGCAGAGATCTCACGTGTTAACAATATACTAAAGACTGGGAGGGAACTCTTTGCAAAGCATATACCTATCTGGCAAAGGACTTGTATCTTTATGTAAAGAACTCTCAGAAATCAACAATATGAAAATAAACAACTCAATTAAAATGTGCGCAAAGGACTTGAACAGACTTCACCAAAAAAGATAGATGGGCGGCAAATGAGCAGATGGAAGGACGTTCAGCATTACTAGTCACCAGGGTGCCGACAAGAAAAGTCAAACTCTGTAAAACCTTTGAAGAGATTTCTTCTAAGCCAACTGTGAGGACCATGACCCATGACATAGCCCCAGGAGGGCCTGAGGACATGTGCCCAAGGTGTTCGGGGTATAGCTTGGTTTTATACATTTTAGGGAGGCATGAGACATCAATCAATACACGTGGGGTATACATTGGTTCAGTTTAAAAAGTGGGACAACTCAAAGAGTGGGGGGCTTCCAGGTCATAGGTGGAATCAAAGATTTTCTGATTGGCAATTGGTTGAAAGGGTTATTTTCTAAAGACCTGGAATCAATAGAAAGGAATGTCTGAGTTAAGATAAGGAATTGTGAACACCAAGAAAGTTTCTAATGTAAAGTTGAAGCTTCCAGGTAACAAGCTTCAGAGCTCTTGTTAGACCTCAAAAGGAGCCAGGCACAGTCAATCGCTCTTGGATCAGAGAGAAGACCTGGGAAGGGAAGGGCTCTGCAAAGTGCAGATTTCCCCACAAGAGACAGCTTTGCAGGACCATTTCAAACTATGTCAAAGAAATAAACTTCAGTTTCTCTCAGGGCTTGCTAGCTGCCATGTGATGCTATACTAGAGTCAGTGTGGAATTTGGTATTTTACTGCTACGAAGAGTCTGTTTTGTCACTCTTATGATCTCTGTTTTAATGTGAATGCTGGTCAGTTGTAATTGAATTCCAAAGGGAGGAGAGTATAATGAGGCATGTCCCATCATAGCCTGAACTCAATTTTCAGGTTAACTTTGGAATCCCCTTGAATGAAAGGGGGGCCCATCAGTCAGTTGGGGGTCTTAGAGTTTTATTTTTGGTTTACAAGAGAAATGCAAATTAAAACCGCAATGAGATACCTCCACACACCTGTCAAGTAGCTAAAATTAACAAGGATGGTCTGGCCAGGTGCAATGGCTGGTGCCTGCCTGTAATGCCAGCATTTGGGAGGCCACGTCAGGGAGATCACTTGAGGCTAGGAGTTCGAGACCAGCCTGGGCAACATAAGGACACCCTTCCATCTTTACAAAAAATAAAAATAAATAAAAATTAGCCAGGTGTGGTGGCACAAGCCTGTGGTCTTAGCTACTTGAGAGACTGAGGTGGGAGGAAGGCTTGAGCTGAGAGGTTAAGGCTGTAGTGAACCATGATCACACCTCTGCACTCCAGCCTGGGCAACAGAGCAAGACTCTGACTCAAAACTAAAAATAAAAAATAAAAAGGATGGCTTTACCAAGCGCTGATAAAACTTTGAATCATTTGGAACTCTCATAACTGCTGGTAGGAATATAAAATGGCACAGGCAGCTTGAAAAACTTTGGCAGTTTCTTTAAAAGTTAAACATTCACTTACCATACGATCCAGCAATTCCACATCTAGGTATTTATCCAAGAGAAAAGGAAATGTACATTCATACAAAGACGTGTACATGAATGTTCAGGGCAGCCTTATTTTTAATAATCCCCTAAACCAGAAACAACTTAGATGCCCATGAAAAGATGAACAGATAAACAGATATATTCATTTACTCAGCAATAAAAAGTAATGAGCAATTCATACACTCAACTTGGATGAATTTTGAAATAATCGTGTTGAGGGAAAAATGAGGGCATACTATTATTACACGTGTCCATGTGAAGAGACCACAAAACAGGCTTTGCATGAGCAATAAAGCTTTTTAATCACCTGAGTGCAGGCAGACTGAGTCCGAAAAAGGAGTCAGCAAAGGGAGATAGGGGTGGGGCAGTTTTATAGGATTTGGGCAGGTAGTGGAAAATTACAGTTAAAGGGGCTTTTCTCTTGAGGGTGGGGGCAGGAATCACAAGGTGCTCGTGGGGAGCTCCTGAGACTCATTGTCCAGGAGAAGGAATATCACAAGGTCAATTGATCATTTAAGGTGGGGCGGGAACAAATCACAATGGTGGAATGTCATCAGTTAAAGCAGGAACTGGCTATTTTCACTTCTTTTGTGGTTCTTCAGTTGCTTCAGGTCATCTGGATGTATACGTGCAGGTCACAAGGGTTATGATGTCTTAGCTTGGGCTCAGAGGCCTGACAACTATAAGGATTCCATTGTTATAAAACTCTGGATAGTAAAAATTAATCTATAGTGACAGAAAGTGAAGAGAAGGGGAGGTGGGGAGAGGTTGTGGGGAGATGGATTCCCAAGAAGCACCAGAGGGTGATGGATGTGTCTGTTCTTTTGATTATGGTGATGGTTTCAAGAGTGTATATGGTGTATATGTATGTAGAAATGTATCAAAATGTGCCCTTTGAAGATGCATGGTTTAGCCTATGTCAATTATACATCAATAAAGCTGTTTCAAAATATGATGCCTGAAATTTAAATTTTCAAAAAAGCATCGGAAGCAGATATCTAGGAAAGTTCTAGGTAAAAGAAACAAAAGGAGGAGGAGGAGGGGAGGAAGAAAAGGAGGAAGAAGCAGAGTTCTTTAAAAATTCTGAGTTAGAGAGTCAATCCAGCTGGTTCAACATCTGAGAAATAGAAGTTCCAGAAAAGGGAAAAAGAAGGAAATTAAAGAGAAAAACTTGTCAAAGAAACAATAAATGGAACTTTTTTGGAAAAAAGAGTCTTTGCAGATGTGATTGAGGATTCTGAGATGAGGAGATGATTCTGGATTATCAAGTGAACCATAAAGGCCATCATGAGTGTCCTTAGAAGAGGGGACAGGAGGAGGTGGGGCACACACAGGAGAGAGCCGTGTGAGGGATGAAGAGGGAGTGATGTGGCCGCAAGCCAAGGAGCACTGAGGAACACTGGTGACCAACTGGGTGGAGATGGAAGAGGGAGCATGGCCCTGCCAACACCTTGATTTCAGACTTCTGGCCTCTAGAACTGTGAAAGCACGATGTTGGTGTTTTAAGTCACCAGGGTTGTGGTCATTTGTTACAGCAGACCTAGGAAACCAACACAGAATCCAAATCATAGTACAGCATTTGGCTCCCCAGGGACAACACAGCCATGTTATATTCCATGTTACATAGTCATAATAACATAATAACATAAACATTGAGAACTGATACCACCAACTTTTTAGTATATTCATATTGGGGGAATGGGAGAGAGAAAAGAAGAACATATATATGCATTAAGAGGAGTAAGTCCTTCCCCATAGGGGAAGTGGATGGAGGGTCTGAGGGTGATGAATGGGTGAGGAGCAGCAGTTGTTTCTGTAGAAGAAGAAGAAAGAGTTGCAGGAGATGTCCATGGACACAGGGCTGGAGAGGGAGGACTCCGGCATGGGGTTCCTATGAAGAGTGGAGCAGGAGATGTTTCTGTTTTCATTTTAAACCTGTGATCCTCATTCGACTTTTCACTATATGAAGGTATGTATGATTTTGAGAAAAACATAATTCATTTAAGTAAAGGAACTAGGCAGTCTGAATCCAACGTCTTGTGATGGGTCTAGATCCAGGGGTGACAAATCCAAGGGTGTGTCATAGGCCGAATGGCTGGAGTGAGATGGTGGGCAGGTCGCAGGAGATGAAGGGTGCAAAGCACCATCCTTGGGGATGTCAACGTTTTGCCAAGCAGGAAGAGCAGCAGAGACATCAGAAGGGCTCTTATTGTCCTCATGGGGTCCAAAGGGCACAACAGAAAGGCAGTGAGGAAAGGGAGGGTGGCTCTAGGCTCAGAGCCTGGCAGGGCTGCCACTTTGAGCAGTGACCATGCAGTGGGGATGGGGCCTGCTGGATAGAACTGAGTCACAGGACCTCACTGGATGAAGCCTGTGAAGAGGGGCTCAGACAGGGGGCAGGGGGAGGAAGTGGTCCTCTTGCCCAAGGCCCCATGGCACTGGTATGGGTGAGCAGCTCTGGGGCAGGCACTGCAGCAAGCAGTGGCCAGAGTGTGAGCAGAAGTTTGCTCATCTGACACCTAGGGCTGGGCACAGCCCCTCCCAGGGGCAGCTCTGGGTAGCCTGCAGAGAGACTGATGCAAGTACAGAGAATGGAAGATTCCTTCCAGCTGAGGGACTCCTGGAGGACGGGACGTTGGCACTGAGATGTTCTAGGAGGTGGCACTTGTAACATGGAAAGATGGGGAAATATACACAGTGGATCTTGCTAAGTGCCAGGGGCTGTGCAGGCAAAGGCTCAGAGACAGAGAATGCCGGGGATGTGTGGCCCAAGTATGGGAGATCTGGAGTGGGGTCGCTGTGAGTGTGTTGGTTCTTGCAGGTCTTTCCTGCCTCTCTGAACACCCTTTCTGGGTGTGGGAGATTCTCCACCTCATGAGGGTGGCAAATGCTCTCCCACCCTTTTCTGCACCTGGGGTGCAGGCGGTAACCAGGATTCCCTCATAGGATGCTCCCACATGGACCTTTGAACCAGAAGCCAGTGATGGGGAGAGGTGAGCGCACTAGGAACCCATACAAGGAGGGTGGCAGCAGCTGCAGCCAGCTCCCAGATGCATCGGGGCAGCGTGGGACTGTCCAGTGTGGCCTGGGCTCCTCAGCAGTGGCAACTCCAGGTCTGTGCCCACAGAGGCAGTGGCAGTGTCTACGCAGGAGCAGCTCTGAGGTGACTTTTGGGCACCATGGTTCCTGGCTGCTTGCTCCCTAGAGTTCCCCCGACCCCCACCAGCCAGAGAACTGCTGAGTTCTTCTGGGGTGGAGGAGATGCACAGACCTCCTGGGTTTCTATTGTTTGTCTCAAAGCACTCCCTATGCAGGGGAAGAAGGCATTTGTGATTCAATCAATAATGATTCATGACACGCTTCCTTTTGCCAGGCACCGTGCCAACCTCCATAACGATGTAATTCACTTTTGCTTCCATTAGATTGCTAAAAATGTCCCCAAACAAACCCTGGAATCAAAAAAGGGACCTTCAGGAAAGGAAAAGGTCACCTTCTCACTTTTTGAATCATCTGGTCTGGGAAGAGAGCCTAGCTCGGTGCCCGGAAGGGCGGCCAGCCTAACAGCCTCCACCCACACGGGCTCTGCTGCAGGGGGCCCCTGGCTATTCCTGGCAACAGGGGACTCTGGATCCTGCTCCCACCTCTACCTCTTGGGGTTTGTGCCAGGGCCATGTTTAGGAAGGTGGTGTCTATTTATGGGGCAGGAGCGACAGGATGTGTTGCTCAGAGCCACCCTGATGTCTCGGGGCTGGCTCCTCCCTCTGTCCAGCACCCCTCCCCCAGGACGGCCCCATCTCCCAGGACTGCCACTCTCATGACTCTCCAGGAGACCAGGGGACCCTTTGCCACCTCCGAAGTGTAGTGAGTAGGGGGTTGGGGGTGTTCATCTTGACAAGGAGAAAGCAGGACCAGCTTCCCAGCTCAGGGAGTCCTAGGCTGGCACATGGCGAAGAGGTGGCCTCCATGGCCATTTGAAGGACAGGTGAGTGAGAATTCTGGGGGATCCACGAGATGGAATAGGAAAGGTGTAGACTGGGGAGTCAGACAGAAACTGGGTTCATGGCTGGCTGCAGCCTCTCTTTCTCTAGCCAAGGGGTGTTTATGGAGCACCTGGCGTGTGCCTCCCTGCTGATCAGTGGATGGCACAGACACAGCCATTGCCCTCTGCACGTTCATGGTGACATGGGAGAACAGCAAACCAACAAGCGCATCACTCCACAGAGGAGGTGTGCTGCACGCAGAATGATAGGGAGGGCAGAGGGCACCGTCTTCGTCAGGATGGCAGGGGAGGCCCCTGAGGAGGAGCCACTGAGCCTGTGCCTTGGGGAGGAGAGGTGCTGGCCATGGGGGGGCAAGGGGAGAGCTTTCCCGATGCAACCAGTGTGCCAGTGGCCCACGGCAGCACGGGGCGGGTGAGGAGGCCTGCGGAGGGTGGTGATGGGGGCTGGGGGTTGCTGAGAGATGGTTGGAGGGGTGGGTCACTGGTGAGAGATGGTCGGAGGTGTGGGGTCCTGGGGCTCAGACCTGGCAAGGCAAGAGTGTGTTTGGGTTTTATTGTGGGTGCAGTGGAAACCAGAGGATGGCGTACCTTCTTAAAAATTCCTCTGGACAGTGGTTGCCAGGGATGGGGACTGGGAGGACTTTGACCACAAATGGGCCACACAAGGCCACGAGGGTGATGCACTGCTCCAGGGGGCTGGAACCATGGTTCTGCACCTGTCAAAACCCACGGAACTAAACACCACAAAAAGTGAGCTGTACTGTTGTGCAACATTTTCTAATTTCTTTAATTAAAAAAAGACCCTTCCAGCAGGTGTATGAAGGTGTGGCTGAAATGTGGGAGGCAAAGGAGGGGAAGTGAGAAACCGGCCAGAGTCCCAGAGAAGACACCTGGTCAGAGTGTCTGAGGAGCCTCAGTTTCCTCATCAGGGACACTGTGCAGCAATTTCCACTCAGGAGCTGTCCATGTGGTCTGGGTATGGTGCCTCCAGCAGGGCCTGTCTGGAGCAGGTGCTCAGCCCTTAGGAGCTGGATGATTGACCTTTGCCAGAGGGTGGCTGTGGCTGGCTGCGGGGTGCCTGGAGGTGAGCCATCCGCCTAGGGAGCAGGGAGGGGGCCACCTTCAGAAAACAGACTTGAAGGGGAACTGAAGGGGAACTGTTCAACAGTGAAGGTCACCTGGCTGGAGGCCCCTGGCCTACAAATCAAGTGACGTCACCCCAAGCCAAGGAATGTGACCCAGAATGTTGTGTACTTAGAGCGTTTCTCTCTCCCAGGGAGGCCTGAGCATTTCTGTGGGGGCTGAATCAGGATCTGGCTAAAGTACCAGCCTTGGGAGGGGGAAGGTGCAGGGCGGGCAACTCCCAGGGAAAGGTGCAGGCTCAGGACTGGAGTTCCAGGCTCCAGACCAGGGTACTGGGGTCAGAAGGACTGGATTCCTGCTCCAGCATGGCCACGTATTACCTGGGCAGCCCTGGGAGGGTCACTCGCCTCTGCCTCTTTATAAGGTCAGATGAGTAGAACATGGGAACACTTCTTGGTGCACTGTGAAATACTCACCCAACACAGGGGTGGACAGGATGCTGATGCTCACGGTGACAAACAGTTGGCACCTCGAGTGGGTAGAAACTTCCGTGCCCCTGGGTCAGTGTCCTTCCAGAGTCAGTGAGCTGTGTTTGAACTTGAAAGTGGAGATCAAAAGACAAAAGGGATATTGCTGGTAGGAATGTGCAGCAGCCACTGGGTGAACAGTCTGGCCACTCCTCAAAAAGTTAAGCATAGAGCTAACCACGTGACCTAGCAATTCTCTGGGTCTTCTCAAAAGAATGGAAAACAGACTCAGGCAAACGCTTGTATGTGATTGTCCCTAGCAACGTTGTCCACGTAGTCAAGAGATGGGAATAGCCTGAATGTCCATCAGCTAGTGAATCGATAAACAAAACATGGTATATTTACACAGCCTTAGAGAGGAATAAAGTACTGACACAAGGTGCAATATGGATTGTGTTAGTCTGTTTGCATATAAATACCTGGCCTGGCACAGTGGCTCATGCCTGTAATCCTAGGACTTTGGGAGGCCAAGGCCGGTGGGTTGCCTGAGCTCAGGAGTTCAAGACCAGGCTAGCCAACACAAGGAAACCCCATCTCTACTAAAATACAAAAAAATTAGCTGAGTGTGGTGGCATGCACCTCTAGTCCCAGCTACTTAGGAGGCTGAGGCAGGAGAATTGCGTATACCTGGGAGGCAGAGGTTGCAGTGAGCTGAGGTCGCACCACTGCAATCCAAACTGGGAGACAGAGCAAGACTCTGTCTCAGAAAGAAAGAGAGAGAGAGAGAGAGAGATAGAGAGAGAGACAGAGAAAGAAAGAGAGAAAGAAAGAAAGAAAGAAAGAGAGAGAGAGAGAGAGAGAAAGAAAGAAAGAAAGAAAAAGAAAGAAAGAAAGAAAGAAAGAAAGAAAGAAAGAAAGAAAGAAAGAAAGAAAGAAAGAGAAAGAAAGAAAGAAAGAAAGAAAGAAAGAAAGAAAGAAAGAAAGAAAGAAAGAAAGAAAGAAAGAAAGAAAGAAAGAAAGAAAGAAAGAAAGAAAGACCTGACACGGGGTAAGTTGTAAAGAAAAGAGGTTGTTCTGCAGACTGTACAGGAAGCACAGTGCTGGCATCTGCTTCTGGTGAGGGCTCAGGAAGCTTATGATCGTGGTGGAAGGCAACTGGAAGGTAGCCTGTCATGTGGCAAGAGAGGAAGCAAGAGAGAGGGAGGAGTTGCCAGGATCTTTTAAACCACCGGCTCTTGAGGGAGCTCATTGAGTGGGAACTAATTACTGTGAGGACAGCACCAAGCCATTCCTGAGGGATCCGCCCCCATGACCCAGTCATCAACCCCTCAGCCCACCTCCAACACCGGAGGTCACATTTCAACATGAGATTGGAAGGGGTCAAATATCCAAACCATGTCACGAATGAGCCTCAAAAGCGTTTTGCTAAGAGAAAGAAGTCAGACACAAAATTCACATATTGTAAGGTTTCATTTATATGAAATGTCCAGAATAGGCAAATCCATAGAAATGGAAAGTCAGCTGGTGGTGGCCAGGGCCTGGGCAGGGAGGGGGTTATGGGAGCAACTGGTAGATGAGTAATGTGGTCCTCTTTGGGGGTGATGAAATGTTTTAGAACTGGATAGAAGTGAGAGTTGTACAATATTGCGAATGTACTAAACGCCACTGAATTACACACTTCAAAATGGGTAATTTTATGTTATGTGAGTTTCACCTTGATTTTTTCAAAAGAGAGGAAAAGGAGTGCTTGTGGCCACTGCCAAGAAGAGAAGAGTAATCCAGTGAGGATTGGGCTTTACGCAGATTCCCACCTGGCCATCCCAGTAGCCCTGTGATGGACCTATTCATGTGAATACTTCCATTCTACTGGTGAGGAGCCTGGGGCTCCTGCCCAGGCTTGTGTGGGTTGTGAGTGGCGGTGCTGGGTTTGAAGGCATCTGTGAAGGTCTGTGGCTGTCTTGTGCAGTCCTTCCCACAGGCCTGCCGCTCTGCTTCTTGCCTTATAGCAATAATCTCATCTAATTTCCACAACCCGTACAGCAGATGCTATCTCTGTATTATAAAGGGCATGGGTGGACAGGGGGGTTAGACCCACCCTGGTGACAAGTGATCAGAGGACAGGAGGATCCTGGCCCAGGGCCTTGAAGGAGGACAAATCATGGGGCACTTGGGAAGGCACAGACAGACTGTAAGAGGCTGTGATGAAGCGACTCAGAGGGAACGCGGGCTTCCGGAGCAGACACATCATGCGGGGCTGGAGAGCAACGGGACTGGGTCTGCAGCGCTGCAAGGAAGGAAGTCCAGGGGAGGAACAGCACACGCCAAGCACAGTGTGAGCCAAGAACAGGGCCCCAGGGGACTGGAGGCCTGGTCAGGTGAAGGAGCCAACTGGTAGACAGGCGGGCCAGGTGGACATGGCTAGATCATGCAGGGCTCCTGCCAGGTGCCAACCCCCACTTCTGCGTCTCCCTGGAGGCAGGGGCCCCTTGTGCCACCTCTGGTGGCCAATAGGATGGAACCTGAACTTGGGATATGGAAGGCAGATAGGGGTGGGGAGAGCAATGCTATGGGCAGGCCGAGCGGGCACCCTGGGACTCTGGCTCAGCTGTCAGTCCCAGGAGAAGAGAGGCCTGAGGAATTCCAGGAGGCAAGGGGAGGAACCGGCCCCCACTGCCCCTGCCTCAGAATCCCCCAGGCGGATGTCCCAGCACCAGGAAGTGAGTAACTGCCTCTCCAGACCTGCAGACGACAGCCCCATTGCCAAGGACAGAATTAGGAAGCATGGCCAGGCCGACTGCCAGGCTGAGGGCTACTTCCCGTCAAACCTGGGGATGATCGATTATCTGCCATCCCTATCAGCCCAGGACCCACCGTCACCTCCCAGGGCAGCAGAGGGATAGACGGACGGAGGAAGGACTGGCCTCTTTTCTTCACCTTGCCCTCCACCTCGGGCCCCTCTCCTTCTCACTTCTGAAGGTTTTTGCACCAGGAATAGCTAGGACTTTGTTTGCTTTAAGCACTTATTTCTTCCAAACGCATTTCATAAACCCTTCAGAGGACTTTGCATATTTCCTTAACACTAAGGACCTCTATTTATAAGACACCAGCTTTCAGGGGAAAGGATAATAGCAGATTAAATCTACCCACTTCAATTTCTTAAGTATTCGAATGGAGAAAAGTCCGTGAGTTGGGGAAGTCCCTGCCAAGCCCTGGGCGAGGAACTAGGCATTTCCTCTCTCCCTTGTTTGCCCGGCAACCTCTGGAGGTGGAGGGTAAGGTCGGGCTCATTTCCCCAGAGAACTTGCCCCAGGTCTCTGTGCTGGAAGCGGTGCTGCCTGGTTCAGAGACGCTCAAAGTGAGTCCAGGGTGTTCCATCCAGCGGCCACGCTTTCCATTCAAACTGGGACTTGCTTTAAAGGCAGAAAGAAGACAGCGGCGTCCTAACAGACACCAAGGCAAGAGACCCCGTCACATCCTTCCTTGCTGGTGTTGTTTCCCTACATTGGCTAACCACACCCACCGAAAATGGTGCTTAGGAGGAAAGGGGAGGGCAGGGCCCCCGAGTTCCTGCTCCTTTCAGTCCCCCCACTCCCTGTAAGAGGAAGGTAGAGAGTGCTGATGAAACATGCACATACCAAGAAGTGAAAGGAAAACAGATGAGCTTGTTTTCTACAGTGTTTCTGCTGTCCTGGTAAAAACAAAATACACGTGCGCCTGCAAGCTGTGAATTTGCACATCCTGGTAGTTTTAAATAAGAGCTAAATGCACTGGTTTTTGTGTTTGTAACTGGCCTTGAGTGATATCAAGGTGAATGGTAAATGCATGCTAATAATTTAACATTTTAATTTTTCTATACTTGAAAGAACATTAAATAGCAAATTTTAAAATATGCCGTGACAGGCCGGGAGCAGGTGGCTCACTCCTGTAATCCCAGCACTTTGGGAGGCTGAGGCGGGGAGATCACTTGAGGTCAGGAGTTTGAGACCAGCCTGGCCAACACGGTGAAACCTCATCTCTACCAAAAATACAAAAATTAGCCGGGCATGGTGGCACACACTTGTAATCCCAGCTACTAAACAGGCTGAGGCAAGAGAATCGCTTGAACCCGGGAGGCGGAGGTTACAGTGAGCCAAGATGACACCACACCACTGCACTCCAGCCTGGGGGGCAACAGAGTGAGACTTGGTCTCAAAACAACAAACACACAACAGCAAAAAATAACATTTGTCATGACAAGACCAAAGAGAGACCACAGAAGAAAGGAAACAGCCTTATGACTTAATACCTTTACCAACACTTCTTTCCCGCTTTTTGAGGAACAGGCCCCTTTTTCACTTTGTACGGAGTCCCACAAATTCTGTAGTTGGCCTGGCTGTCATAAGTTTTTGTGAATGCGCAGGAAAGGATGGTGGCTGGAGGTGGAGCAGTGCAAGAAGAAACAGAGCAATAGGAAAGGGGGAAATTCCGCTTACAACAACAGCATGTATAATATGATCCTGTTCATGTAAAGTGGGGTATTTTGAAGTACAGACATATGTAACACTATATAGTGAATTCATGTAAACACACAGAAACATGGCATCAAATTCTTTTTTTTTTTTTTTAATTTGAGACACAGTTTCGCTCTGTCGCCCAGGCTGGAGTGTGGTGGCGCCATCTCGGCTCACTGCAACCTCCGCCTCCTGGGTTCAAGCGATTCTTCTGCCTCAGCCTCCCGAGTAGCTGGGATTACAGGCTCCTGCCACCACACCTGGCTAATTTTTGTATTTTTCTATTAAGAGATGGGGTTTCACCATGTTAGCCAGGCTGGTCTCAAACCCCTGACCTCAAGTGATCCACCTGCCTCGGCTTCCCAAAGTGCTAGGATTACAGGCATGAGCCACCATGCCCAGCTGGCATCAAATTCTTAATCATCTCCAAGCTGTACACTTTTCAGTTGATTTTCACTTTTTATCGTACACATTAAGTTCAAACAGTAGAGAAACAACACATCCATATTATGTATGTGATCAGCCTTTTTTTTTTTTTTTTTTTTTGAGACAGAGTCTCACTCTGTTGCCCAGGCTGGAGTGTAGTGGTGTAATCTTGGCTCACTGCAACCTCCGTCTCCCAGGATCAAGTGATTCTCCTGCCTCAGCCTCCCGAGTAACTGGCATTACAGATGTGTGCCACCACGACTGGCTCATTTTTGTATTTTTTAGTAGAGACGGGGTTTTGCCATGTTGGCCAGGCTGGTCTTGAACTCCTGACCTCAGATGATCCGCCTGCCTTGGCCTCCCAAAGTGCTGGGATTACAGGCGTAAGCCACGGCACCAGGCCATGATCAGCTTTTTTAAAACGCTGCATTTTCATCTGGGGGAAGGGAAGACATGCAGATGGAGTCAAACTTGGGCTCAGCTCTTGGTTCTGCTGTTTCCAGCCTGCAGGATTTAGGCCAAGTTAAGTAACTTCTCTCAGCCTCTGATTCTCCATCTGTAAAATGGGGATACTGACTGGTAACCATATCATCGGGCTGTTGTGAAGGGTCGTGTGCTTATGTAGGGCCTGCTACGGAGATCACTTGGCAGGGAGTCGCCATGCCGGGCTAGGGCTGGGGGGCTCATGCCTGTGCCAGAGGACCGCGCCCCCACAGGCCGTGCAGGAGGCCTCTAGGAAGGGATGCCAGAGGCAGAGGCGGCATTCACGGGCACACGGGCTGGGAGGCGCTTTGGGGACGCAGAGGCTCTGTAGGGTTCTTAGGTGTGAGCGTTAGCGCCGAACTACAGGCTCTGCATGGGTTTGGCCATGAACCCAAATCAGCGCTTATCCTCTGACCCTGCTTTCCCGTTTCCCTGCTGGTCTGTCTGAAGTGTGTGTGTAACTGGTCAGCCTTTTGCAGGGCAGCTGCTGATCCACAGAGGACCTGGGAGTGGCTTTCTGGTCAGCACTGGGGCGTTCTGGACAAAAGCACAGCCCTCTCCTGGAGGCCAACGAATAGAATAATGGCCTTCCCGGGAGCACCTGTGCCTCACACACAGACATGTGGAGAGAATGTTCGGGAACATCGGGGTGGAGGGTGGACATTCATAAACAAACATATACATACATGTCTACAGCCCGCTTTTATGCTCTTCTGTTTGGCCCGGTCTTTCCTTCATCCCAGTAAGGTTGGATCTGGGTACTTTTCCCCATAGACTGCTTGTGGTCCTTGCAGAGGGTGCCTCCTGTGTGCCGGGCCATAAATAGCAACAAGTAAGACGGAGTCCTTGCCTCGCGGTGTTCTCAGTCCACCAAGAGAAATTCCAGGGTGTGTTAGAAAACAGGCAGGCAAGAGGTGCGGACAGGACCAGGGGCTTCAGGAAAGGCCCCCACGCAGCCTCCCAAGAGAAGAGCAGGCATTCAAGCCAGGGCGAGAAAAGGCATTTCAGGCAGAGATGGTCACATCAAAGGCCCTGGGTCAAGTGCAATCCTGCCCCACTCAGGAGCGTAAGGGGGATCTGTGGGACTGAAGTACAGAGGGCCGGCCATGGCTGGGGAGGCTGCAGTGGCCTGGGAGGAGGGAGCAGGAGGAACAGCCTCTTACCGTGCCAGGTAAAGGAGCCCTGCTAAGTGGTGCAGGATTTTGCCAAAATAACTGGATCCCTCCTGTGGTCCTTGCTGAATGCAGTTTGGCTGACTCGAACGTGGAGCCTTTACAGGGCTGAGCCACCTCCTGCAGACCCCAGCCAAGCAGACTGAGTGGTGAGGAGTGTAATAAGGTTGCCGTTGCAGGGACTTTGCAGGAGCGTTGAGGCAAACCTTCTCATAGCAAAAATGCAGTACAAAAGTGTGCCATTCCAGACATAAACTGGGTGCTACTGAGTCCTCAAGGAACACTTTGAAATCCTCATCCTGGCTCTGCCCATAGGCAGGGGACTGGCCTCAGGGTAAACTCCTCTGAGGCATGGGGATATCTGATTCATTCACTTCTACTTAACAATGTACTGCCTGGTTATGTGGGTATCTGATAAATGAGTGTGTGGGTGGATAGAGGGAGGGAGGGAAGGAGGGATGGACCAATGGACGGATGGACAGATGGATGGATGGATGGATGAATGGATGGATCGATGGATAGATAGATGGATGGACAGACAGACAGGAGAATAAGTGAATGAATGGATGCATAGGTGGATAGGCAGGTGGGCGGATGTGTGGGTAGATACCAGTGTAGATGAATGGAAGAATGTGTAATTATTTTACAAGATTAAAAGATTATTTTGATGGCAGGACACAGCACAGTGATACTCAGAGAAATGAAAGGTAGGACTTTTGTTTCTTACAGCTCCAAATGAGATACTGTCAGGCTGGGCCCCACAGGATGTGCAGCTGGGGACAGGGGGTCCCAGCAAGCTGGAGCTATAGGTGGCAGCTGTGTGTGACACATGGGGCGGTGTTAAGGAGGTTTCTTTGGCTGCCTATGGATTGGCTGATTTGAATAATTTTGTGAGTTCCAGATGATAGGAGCTGTCCATTATTATTTGGTACTTGGCTCCAAGGCAATCAGGGCAGGTGCCTGGTGGCCCAGAGTGTGAGAACCTGGTAAGAGAAAGGGCCAGAATGTGAACTTAATCAGCTGCTCACTAACTGACTGGCCTCCAACCAGGACCTCAAAATTGGGTTAAAGTAGACTTTTGAAAAAACTATATGACGGAGATGGACGGAGACGTGTGTAGATGGACAGATGTCTTTTGGAGATTTCTCTGTCAATGATATTTACAGAATTGTCAACACTGGATTCAGATCCTTGAGGATTTTCAACTCATAGATGCAGAGCCCTACAATATCTAAGTTGGAAGAGACTTCAGAGGGTCTCTAGATGCTCATGCAGGTCTCAATACGTTGTGGATCTCACAGCTCTTCAATATTTTAGTGAAAGCTATAGATGAGGCTCCATAGGGGATAAAGCACAGACACACCTTTTCAGAGGGCTGGTGGACACTGGGCAGCCTATCCACAGACCTCTGTCCCCAGCTGGGAAGTCAGGAAACTCCAGATTAAGGAGCCCCGATGTGGTTGAACAGGCATGTGCACAGAGGAGTCAACCACACAGCCAAGCCAGGGAGGCCCTTCACTCAAGGGCCTACAGCCAGTTCACAGCCAAGACAGGGCTAGTGCCCAGGCCACCCATAAACTTATCTGAGACTCTGTTTCCCTGTCTCCATGATGATGGGATCAGGCTGGATCGCTGGTTTATAGGCTTGATATGAATCAAGTCACAGGGAAGGGGAGCGGATGGGCTCGGGGGGCGTCCTCTGGCCCTCCTTTCTCTTCCCCAGATCCACTGGGCCCACTCTTATCTGTTCTCTTCTGAAGGAAAGGTTTTAAGGCTTAAAAAAAAATGTTTTTGAAAGTCCCTGCCCTTTCCAGCTCCTACTATCTCAGCCCTGGGAGTATAAAGTGCTACAGATTGTTAGTAAGTCTTTGAGCAAAACCGAGAAAGCCAATCTGAGCATTGACATGGAAGAAACCACCGCCATGTATCTCCAAAGAAAGGGCCGCATGTCTCAGGGGAGCGCGAACACCCATCCCCAGGAAACAGGACAGCTTCTGCCACTGTCGCCCTTGGGAGCTGTACAAAGAAATCCCAGGACTCCCCCTGCCCTCCTGGCCACCCTCTGTTTACACCTTCCGCGTAAACGCCCACTGTTTACATCCAAAACTCAGACACAAAACAACCACCTTAGGAAAATAAATAGTGATAAGAAATAAACGTTACGTGAGGCGAATTTATTCACATGGGGCTCCACAGGCCCCTTTGTGGTCAGCCGGGAGGGACGCTTTTGCCATACCACAACTCCAGTGGGGAGCCGGGCTACGCAAACGTGGAAATCTTCCAAGAGCCTTGCTGGCCCCCAGGGCTCAGAGGGTGGCAGAGCGGAGAGCAAAGGTGACCGCAGCCACCCTGGCCCCACAGGCAGCCTGGCTCGGGCTGGGCAGGAGAGCAGAGCTCGGCTGGAGGCGGAGGGGGAAGTGCCCAGGAGGCTGATGACATCACCACCCAGCCCTTGAAAGATGAGCTGTTCCCGCTGCCACTACAGCTCTGGCCTCTGGGCTCCAAGGAGGGGCGGAGACGGTGGGGACATCAGGCTGTCTCGCAGTACCCAGGAAGTGACTGAAGTGCCCATGCTGCTTGCTCCGGAGAAGGTGGGTGCCGGGCAGGGGCTGGTCCAGCCGCCTCACCTTTGCTGGGAGGACAAGCTGTCCCAGCCCAGGGGGAAGGAAGGCAGGCAGCGGGGAGAAGTTTCCCTCTGGTCATGGGGAGTTGGGAAAAGCTCCCTTCCTTCCGGAGGGGAGGTCTGACAGGCAATGGGAAGAAGGATTCCCAGCAGGAGGAATCGCCCTCTTTGTCTGTTGTAGGTTTCTCTTCTCTGAATCAAGGTGACAGACAGGCTTGTGTGTGTCCAGTGTGTGAGGGATTTCGTGATTGGATTTTCACATACTTTGGGTGGACACCTTGGAGTAAAGCAGCGAGGCGTGGTGCAGCAGGGACGGGTGCTGGGTGGAGGCGCCAGAACCTGGCTTTTCACTCACAGCCGTGCCACTCGTTGGCCCTGTGTGACCCTGGACAAGCTACTCAACCTCTCTGAGCCTCAGTTTCTCTGTCTGCAAAGCAGCCTGCTCGCTGGCTCCCTGGGGATGGCAGGGTTAAATCAGAAGCAGGCGGGAGGGGTTAGTGAATACTGGCTGATGTGTCTCCAGGAGGCAGGTGGTGGTGACTATCTCAGAAGGGCTTAGCGACTCTCTTCCCACGGTCCTCGCTGACCGGGATGGGGGGGCAGGATAGTGCAGGGGTTCCGAGCACCGGCTTTGCATCCAGCCCAGGCTGGAGTTCCAGTTCTGCTCTCACCCTGTGAGTGACGTTTTTGGGCAAGTTATTTTCTCCCCGTCTCCTGAGCTGTAAAGAAGACCTGGTAATTCCTCTTTATGGAAAGATAGAGGTAGGCTCTTGCCTGTGGAGCACCACGTGTGTCATAGGCGCTAAATAAATGGCAGCCGTGATTGGAGTTGCTGAAGAGTAGGTTGCTTCCGCAGCCTGGGTGGAGGTGGACAGCAGGTGTTGCTGTTCCAGGCAGGTCAGAATGTGCCTCACTGAGTCACAGGCCGCCTGTGGCTCCCCAGCCTACAGGAAGTGGGAACTCTGGCACGGGTGTGGGGTGACGGGGGGCTCCCCAGCCAACCCCACCCCTAATTCCATTTCTGAGTGGGAGAAGGGCTTAGGTGGCAGGGGGACTGGTGAGCGACCCCAGAGGACATTGCTAACATCCCCTGCCCGAGGTTCTCTGGAGAAAAACCTCTGCTGTGTCCTTCGAGCCCTGGCAGCAGCAAGCGACATTCCACATTGTGAGCCCCATAAGCTTGGAGGAAGCATTTGCTCTTTCCCCTGCCTGGGGAAAGACAGCCAGGAGTAGGCGTCTTTGGATGAAAAAGAGGAAGCTTGTGTGCTGTCCCCACAGGCAGGAGCCCAGGCCTCATCCCAGCTCTCCCTGCAACCCTGCACTCCAAGCCTCTCTCTGCACAGAGGAAACTGAGTCTCAGAGCGGGGACATGACCTCAGCCAGCCCTCCACTCAGTGTCCAGGGGAATCCCTCAACCTCTTTGGGGTTCAGTCTCTTTGGGATTCCCTCCCTTGCAAACAGGAGGAGGTTCCCATGGCTGGGCCTGCACAGTGGGTCTGAGGACTTTGAATGTGGTCGTTGCCTGCCAGTGGGATCCAACATGGAACTATTAGGTTGGTGCAAAAGTCATTGCGGTTCTTGCCATTAGAAGTAACGCCAAAAATCGCAATGACTTTTGCACCAGCCTAATAACTGCGCCACGTGGTCTCTGCTAACACAGTGACTGACTCAGTAACAAGTTCGAGGGCTCCAGGGGTAACATTAGGGCAACCCCCTCACCTGTGCTGCTTGTGGTCAGGGAGGGGCCCGCCTGGGCGGAGCGGGGGGAGCCCTGCAGACTTGCCCGATGTCGTAGTCTATTTGAGTTGCTATAAGAAATACTTTAGACTGGGTAATTTATTGAAAAACAGACATTTATTGCTCACAGTGCTAGAGGCTGGGGAGCCCGAGATCAAGGTACTGGCAGATTGGGTGTCTGGTGAGGACCTAGTCCTCATAGATGGCATCTTCTATGCATCCTCATACAGTGGAAGGGTGAACACGCTCTCCCAGGCCTCTTTTAAAGAGCACCAGTTCCATTCACGAGGAGGGGGACCTCATGATCTAATGACCCCCCAGAAGCCTCACCTCCTTAATATCACCACCTTGGGGATTAAGTCTCAACAGGTGAATTTTGGAGGGACACACGCATTCAGATCATAGCACCAGGAGACTCTGGTTTTCAGAATGAAAGCAGGGGCCTCGTCTATCCTCTCAAGCTGCCTCTTCTGCACTCAAAATGATGCCTAGCCCAACATGGGTCAGTGTTTGCTGAAATGCTGAATGGTTAAATGAATAAATAAATATTGCTCATATAGCAGGCCATAAAAAAGCACACAGAACCTATCACTAAGTGAACGAAGCCACTCTGAAAAGGCATATGCTGTATAATGTCAACTATATGTGACATTCTGGAAAAAGGCAAAACTATGAAGACAGTAAAAGATAAAAAAAATCAATGGTTGCCAGGAATTAGAGGGAGGGAGGAGAGAACTGGAGGAGAAACCCAAAGGACTTTTAGGGCAGTGAAACTTCTGTATGATACTATAATGGTAGATACATGTCATTATGCATTTGTCCAAACCCACAGAATGTCCATCACCAAGAGCGAACCCTGATGAAAACTATGGACTTTGGGTGATGATGATGTGTCAATGCAGGTTCATCAATTACAACAAATTGACTGCTCTTGTAGGGGATGTGAGTAACGGGGGAGGCTATGCATGTGTGGGTGCAGGGGATATACGGTAAGTCTCCGTACTTTCTGCTCAATTTTGCTGTGAATCTAAAACTGCTCTTAAAAAAAGAAAAAGGCACACAGAGCAGGTCTGCATGTTGCTTTGAGGATTCAGAAGGCACTTAGGACAATTACAGTACCTCAGGGTCATGAGGCAAACAATCAGACCTGCCAAGACTTAAGACTCCAAATGCATCACTTCTGACATTCACTTGGTCCCGGAATCTCCTGCCCTGTGAATATCCATCTTAGTGTGCATGCCTCCAAGAATGGGGAGCTCACTACTTTGCAAGGCAGCCCATTCCATCTCAGGAGAGTTCTACTATTTAAAAGCTCTTCCTCCAACTATCACCCACTGAGCAATGGGCCCACTTTCATTTCCTTGGGGTTTGTACCATTCTAGTCCTATTGCTTCTCTCTGAGCTAAATATCCACAGCTACTGAATCTGCCCTCCATGAAAAGTGTTAAATCCTCAATTCCTCCTCTGAGTTCCTCTGGTTTTCCTGGGGACCCAAGGCTCTGCTTCCCCAAAACACCCACTCCAGGGTTTCTTTCTAGAACAAACCAAAGGCGTGAAGTATTTCTTTGACTCTTTCATCACTGACGGCTCTGGAGGATTCTGGAGGCTAGAAACGTGTACCCCCCTGCCACATACATTCCAAAAAAGTCATCACAGCATAAAGCAGAGTGGAACAAACACAACTCGGGATTTGAATTCCAACCCTGTCACTTACCTACCAGGAAAGTTTCCTGAGCTTCAGTTTCTTCTCCTGTACAGTGGGGATCATCATTCCTGTTTTTGAGGACCACTGGGAGGCTTACCTCTGATTGTGCTGATGTAGTGAAAGCAGGTGTCAGGCACACTGCAGGAGCTCAGGTACCAGACGGCCGGTCTACAGAGGCAGGAGTGAGGGTCTGGGACGGTCACAGAGATTGCATTTGCCTTGCAGTAAGGCCACAGCCGCTCCAGGGTGTCCAGAAAAAAGCCCTCTCTGACATGCACATGCTCCTGTGTCCAGGCAGTGAGCCTGCGGGCACTGATAGCAAGAGTCCTTCTCACACTTCTCTTCAGGGCTCAAACTTTAGATTTACTCCGGCCTGTCCCATCCCACTCGCTGCCAACCCCTCTGACCCTCTCTGATCTGTGCCACCGGTGAAGGGCAGTTGGAGGGGGGCAGGGGGCACAGAGAAGTGGCCCAGCTGAGCGACATCTAGAAATGAGCAGTGCCTGAGGGGACGTCCGCGGGGTGTTGTGACCTGCACAGTGCCAGGCTCCAGCACAGCCCTGTCGCTTCCGTGGTTGCTATCATGGTCATGAGGTTGCTTCTCCTCTTCCCTGCGGGTTTCCTAAGGGGTCACACTCCAGTGGCGGGGTGGTCTGCTGGAGAAAGACTACATTTTATTGTACATTAGAATCACCTGCAGGCTGGTCACCCACGCAGGTGCCAGGGCCCTGCTCTGGGGACTGTGATTTGAGGTCTGGGTACTATTCACTGAAATGACAGACTGTGGCAAGTCTCAGTCAATCGAGGTTTACTGAGTTGATAAGCTTCAATTGACGTTTATTGAGAGTTTGAGGGTGCACCTGGGAAAAACACAAACCACAGAAAATATGTGTGGCCTATGCTCTCCGAAGAGGTTTTCCTGAGGCTTAGTATTGTAAATCAAAGAGAAACTGACTGAGGCAGGTCTCAATTATTTTTGAAGTTTATTTTGCCAAGGTTAAGGACGCAACCAGGAAAGAGGGACACAGAATCACAGGAAACATCTCTGGCCCATGATTCTTGCAAAGAAGGGGCTTCACTATTTAAAGGGAAAAGAGCAGGCGGTAGGGGAAAGAGGGAGGAAAAAGGGGGGAAAGGTGGCATAAAGAAGCAAGCAGTAGCACCCCTTTGAGCCTTTTCATTCACTTCACTGAATGCACATTTTTCATGTGAAAGAAGCAGGTGGAGGGATCATCAATTCGGCATTCACCTGGTGGTCAGTCAATCTGCATTTTTATATAATAATCAGGACTGGGCACCATAGCTCATGCCTGTAATCCCAGCAGTTTAGGAGGCCAAGGTGAGTGGATCACCTGAGGTCAAGAATTCAAGACCAGCCTGTCCAACATGGTGAAACCCTGTCTCTCCTAAAAATACAAAAATTAGCCAGGCAGGAGAATCATTTGAACCCAGGAGGCAGAGGTTGCAGGGAGCTGAGATCGCACTGCTGCACTCCAGCCTGGGCGACAGAGCAAGACTCTATCTCAAATAATCATAATCATAATCATAATCATAGCGTATAGGAAGCCGTCAGATATGCACTTGCCTCAGGTGAGCAGAGGGATGACTTTTGGTTCTATCCTTTGTCCCATACCTGTGAAACTAAGCTGTTAATTTACATCGTGAGGGTGAAATACAACACAGCTGCTTGAAGGTAGAGATCTCGGGGCCCACAAGGAATTTCACTGTGAGTGAAATGAGAGGGAGGGAAGTCTTATCCATTTAGACACAAAACAGGAGGCAGGTTGCATGACCCAGCTCCCAGCTGGACTTTTCCCTTTGGCTTAGTGAGTTTGGGGGTCCCGGGATTTTAATTTTATGTTTCTTTCACAGTATTTACACACGTCCTTGAAGTGGAGAAAGCATGTAGAAGAGGAGGTTAGGCAGAAGGAGGACTGATCTCATCTTGCCCTTGCCTTGTTTTCATGCTGTACCTGGGGAGATCAGCACCATCAGTGTGAATCTAGCAGATTTGAGTGTGAGGAGCTAGGCTTGGATTGCGGACCTCAAGTTACAATTGATGTGTCCTTGTTTTGTAGTAAGATGCACATCCTGAAAGGTTTCACCCAGCAAAGAACAATTTGTGGGGGTAGTCATGGGGAGATATCCGAGGCCTTTTCTTTTCTGTGGGGGTCTGGCTAATGTCTAAGGTTGTGAGATTACAGCTGTCATTAGGAAGAAGGATGACAATATTGCTTGACTCAGTCTCCAGGCTTAACTTTCCCTTTGGCATAAAGAGTTTGGGGGTCCCAAGATTTCTGTTACAGTACCCAAGGACTTGCTAATATCTCTGGGGATTTCAAAACAGATGGGCCACACTTTGAAACAAGCTACCTTACCGAATGATCTGTCCTGGACCCAAAAGCCTCTCTCCTCGGGCCCTTCGTCCAAGTCCCACCAGCCAAGAGACTTGGGGTCCCCACACCTGTTCCTCACTCTCTGGCACCTGTGCTCGTGTGCCAGCTGCCTCAGGAAAGGACAGAAACCCTCCCCGCTCCAAGTTATTAGCAAATTGAACATCTCCGCAAAAACGTAAATGGACAGATTGTGAAATGCACACAGCTCACAGCTAGCTCCCTTCAAGGTAGATTTGGGTCCAAACATTTCTGGAAGCATCAGGCCGTGCCCTGCCTCCTCTACCAAACAGGAAGCCCCTTAAGGGAAAAGACTGGGCCTCTCCCTCAGCCCCTAGCATCCAGGCTCATGCTTGGCACCTGCTGTGCTCTGAGAGTGCAGGGGTCACTCCCTGACCACAGAGGGAGGCTCTCTGGGGTTCTCCCAGAGCCTCGGAGATTGTACCTTATGCATGCACAACTGCGCCTGGGGAACATCGCCCCCACTCTGGAGCCCACTGGCCAGTTAGCAAAGTGAGAGGTGAGAGAAGGGACCTCTTGGGTCTTCTTTGAACAGAAAGATTCAGACAGCAACGGCTAGAACACAAGAACAGGGCAGGGGAGGCAGAAGAGGGCCTGCACACCTGATACAGGTGTGCTCACACACGGGCTAGGGCCTGCAGATGAGGGGTCTGGTGCTGATCATTTGTGACAGCCAAAAATAGTGAACACTACGGGGGACTCCTCAAATGAACTGTAGCTTGAGCACATTAGGGAGATGGACTCTATGAAGATGATTCCTCTCTCCACCCACTTCCCTTCTTCCTCCTGCCCCTGCTCCTCCTCTTTCGGAAGCCAGGCACAGGGACAGAATCCCTCTCCGCTCCTCCCCTGCTGTGTAACCTAGGGCAAGGCATGTGGTCTCTGGGATCCTTTGTTCCTTCAGCTAAAAATAATAGTAGAATTGGTAACTACCTATGAAAACCAGGAACTCCCTGCGGAGGCTGGTGCGTTACAGGGCAGTCCTACTCTGAAACACTGTGAGACCATTGAAAAGCAAGGTGGGTCAACAGATTGTTAAATGCAAGGAAGTGAGGACACAGCTGGCGGTGCATTTGGGGTGCTTCTGCAGGCGTCCTTATACATGGATACATGCACATCTGCTCCTGAAAGCTCAGAAGATGTCTGGAAAGCAACAGGAGACACCAGTGAGTCTGGCTGTCTCTGGGGGCGATGGGCAGGGACGGGACCTGGAGGGAGACTTACCCCTCACTGTATTCTATTTTGCACTCTGAAATGTTACCATGAGGATGCATATCTCTTTGCAAAAGTTTATATATAAAAAGCAAAACAAACTTGAATAGAAATAAACAACTTGAAAAGTTTAGAAAACACTGTTACTCAAAAGGAAGACCATCAAAGAGACAGATCATCAAAACTGAAATTACAGATATTTGAGAAATGACTAACTATAAGAACACTGCTTACCAAACTTATGGGATGCAGCCAAAGCCATAGTCAGGGGAGGATTCATGCCTTTAAAATTTTAAATTATTAAGCCAAAAAGATTGCAAAAAAAAAAAAGTTCAATTCAATAAACCAGATAATAATGACCCTAAAAAGTAGAAGAAAGAAAAGAATTACAAAAACAAAATGACAAGTTAGAAAGATAAAAAGCAGTATCAGTAGGTCATCGAAGGATGGCTCTTTGAAGAGCAGACAGGAGAAGGGCAACCCCAGGAAGTGCTATGTGCTATGCAGAGAATTAGAATAAGTTGATGGACAGAGATTAATTGGTGGCTGCTCTCTTGGGTGGTAAACAGTAGCCTGCAGCCAAAGTAGGGCACAGCAATGCAGCCTTTACTGGGAGAATGCCTGGGAAGCAAGATTTGCCTGGGTGGGGTTTTCCATCAGCACCCCCAGAAAGGCCTCCTTTCTACCCTGGCCCCCACTTCTTTAGTGGGTTTTGCTAGTGATCCTTTATCTCTGAACAGCAGGCACCTCATCTATAAAAAGGTAGGAGAGCAGTTGCTAACCCCCCTCCCCCATTCCATGGCCCCTGCCTGCTTCATACCCTTTATAGGAGCTCAGTCTGAGCCCACAGCCCAAACAGGCTCACTGATGTGCTAGCTATTTCGCCACCAGTATTTTTTTAGCAGTTAATATTCAGAAATTGGCACCAACTGGCCCGATTGTTCAACAGCCCTGGGTTAGGTTACTAGGCCAATTACTTGCAGAGTAACCCAGGGCAGGTCACTGACCTCTCCAAACCTCTCCTTTCTCACCTGTATGATAAAGACTACTGCTGTGCCAGCGCAATAGGACTGTGTTTGAAAGTACCCAGACTGTGCCCAGACTGTGCCCAAGAAGCTGGTTTATTCCTTCTTCCCTTAACTATTTACTGAGAGACTGCTCAGGGCTCCCCTCAGCTCAGATATCTTTCCCCACAGGGAGCTGAGAGCCTGGTGGGAGAGACAAGCAGAGACCCAAGTGGTTCTAACACAGCTCTCTGAATTTGTAACCCTAAGTACTATCTCCAGAGGACCCTGGGACCGTCACACTAATGATTTGTCCCTAAACCTCCAGCATCAGGAGCCATGTCGCAAGATCTCCACTCTTCTTCTTCCTGGGCCTCTGTGTGGACCACCCAAACACACACACACACACACACACATATACACACACAAGCTGCCTCTTTGCTGCCTGCATGTCCCAACACCAGCTTATGACACATCTACAATGTTTGATGTGTCATTGTGGGCAGGTTTCAAGTTGGAGGACCTAGACCCAGGTAAAGTAGAGGGTCTGCCTAAGTGAGGGAGGGCGTGCAGTGGAAAGAAAGGGCAGGGGAGACTGCCCAGTGCCATGGATGTATGCTCGAGCCCCAGGGCACCCTTGACCCCCCAAATGATCACAAGTATCCCCCCAGTAAACGTGCCAAGTGGGTATTGTGTCTCCACCTGACAGTTGAGGAAATACTCCCTAGAGGTGAGACAGAGCTAGTTAGAGATTGGGCTGGCCCTGGAGCCTGACCTGGGTCTTCCCGTCACATCCTGCCTCCTTGCATAAGCAAAGGTCTAGAGGTGAGAACTCCCAAAGCTGCTCAGGCAGGGCCAGGGGAGACCAGTGGGGCAGGGAGGGGATAGGAGGGGAAGGAGGAGCTGGGGCTGGAGAGGTGAGTAGGAGCCTGAGTCCCTGGCCTGGGCCTCCCCATGGTAGGCAGTGATCCAAAAGCCCCAGCCAGAGCCGTCTGCCCTGTGATGGGGGTGTCCTGCTTGTCCCCACACTCCCTGCCCTCCAGTCCTCCCCAGTCGTCATGTTTTCCATGAGGATGAGTAGCAGCCGCAGGGACTTTCCTTGCAAGTGGCCTGGGCCATGTCTTCCAGGAGTCTGTTTGGACTGTGGTGTCTGTGGCTGAGGGGGTGGAGGTGAGGGCACCCAGGGTCATCACTTGACAGAACAATCTGGGGATTTGGGGGAAAGCGGAGGCGACTGTCATGCCTGAGACAGGATGGGAACCAACAGGAAGGATTCCTGAGTGTCAGGGATGATCACACTGGATCCTCACAACAGCCCGCCTGCCAGGGGCAATGCTCCTTATCCCACAAGCGAGGACCTGGGCTCCGACAGGAGGCCACGCACTAGCAGTCCCACCCTTAGTGACCTGCAGAGCTGGGATTTGAACACCCTTGGTGAGATTCCCTTGTCCAGGCTCCTTCATTGCATAGCAGGTTTGCCTCACATGCCAGAGTCGGGGTGGCCTCAGGGCACATCCAGGGGATGTCCCCAAATCCCCAAATGTGGTTTGAGTCCCAGTGCCTCCTCTCTCCAGCCTCCAAACCCTCACCTATGCAATGGTGCCTTGCCCAGCTCACAGCCTATGAAAAGGGGTGAGACGAGACAGTGTCCCCTAAATACATCTGACAGCACTTTTGAATGGAAACGAGAAAAAGAAAATACTATAAGCATCCAGATTGACTGGAGGTTGGGGAGTTGGTGGGGACAGGGATAGGCAATCCATAAAGCAAGAAAAATCAGGCTGGGTTCAGGTTTTTCTACAGCAGCGAATGCATCAGAGCCGTCGGGGGGCAGTTGTAGACTGAGAGAGCCGGTGTGATGCTGAATGGTTCTTCGCAAGAGAAGGCAACAGAAAGACAGGCTCAAATGTGAGAGGGTGCCCAGAAAATGCCATGCCTGCAGCTTCATGAAAAAAACACTCAAAGAGATAACCCAGTCAGCAGAGATGTGAATCAAAGTGAAGATTGGAGGCTGGAGAATGGTGTGTCTCTGTCCTTGTCCTTTGTTTCATGGGGACACCAAATTATGGAACCAGGCTGCATTTTGTGAGAATGAGTGGATTTTGCAGCCCAGGAGGAAATCTCATCTTCCCAGAGCTTCTCTCCACTGGCTCCTAGCTGGTTGCTGCTTTTCAAGTTATTAGAAGCCCTCTGATTCTACCTGCTCAGGAAGGGTGGCTGGGTGCTATGGGCCATCATTAAACAAACAGTTCATAAATCGTTTAAACATTTCATTTTAAATTCAAACATGATTGTGCGTTTCTTTACCAGCTTTTATGTAAGCAAAACCTTTCCTTTAAGCACGAATTGGCTGATTCTCTTTCTTATCTAAATAAACCCATAATTCATTCCAAACACTTGGCTTATTTAAATATTTTTATTGCCAAAGCAATATATGTTCTTCATAGAAAACGTGGATATTGTGACAAACAACAAAGAAAACCCAAAAGCATCCTACGATCGCATGCTCAAAGACGACCACTGCCAGTAATCATCTGGTATTTCGCCTTCTCAACTTTTGAACCTTGTTGTATATACAATTTGGTTACCCAGATTTTTGTTCCCTTAACATGCTATCAGAAATATTCTCGCATTTTTGGTGAACTCTTAGAAGCATCCTTTTGTCATGTCGGCTTGACATTTATTGAATGGATATAAGATCATGTGTTTAACCAGTTCCCTGGTCCTAAACATCCAGGTTGTTTCCTGTGACCCTCCTTCTACATGATGAGGAACATCTCTACGCATAAAGCTTTTCCTGTCCTTTTGATTATCTTCAAAAATGCCAAACAAAAAAAAGGGAAGGGGTTGAAGGTTCTGGGTTTGCGTCACTGAATTATCCAAAAACTAAATGATCTAGAGACAGGTTTGGGAGCCACTAAACCCTCTCTTCCTGGCTGACCTATTCAGATAAAACACTGGAAGCTGCTATCTGCTTTCCTCTCTGTCTGTAACTGCCTCATTACATATTTGCAAACCAGATTATTTTTATGTTGTCTTGGCGACAGGAGTTTCTGCAGGAATCAGGAACAGGCAGCAAAGGTGGGTCCTTGGAGACAGAGGAGCTGGCATCTTACCAGACGCAATTTCTTATTAATAGTCATCCCTAACATTGATTGGACACCTACTAATAATCAATCCCATCTTACAGATAAGGAAACTGAGACTCAGAGAGGTTAAGGGTGCTGCAGTAAGCACAGACACAGAGCTGTGACTCCCGTTCTCCTTGCGTCAGCTCCTGCGCAGTGCGAGTGGGAGGGTGAGCCACTGTGGTGTGCCCTCTCTGCCAGGCACCGGCCTGCAGGTCAGACTCACAGGGGCCAAGCAGAGCATCTGGGAGGATT
The DNA here is from genome assembly GCF_043159975.1 of Macaca nemestrina. Lineage (NCBI taxonomy): Eukaryota > Metazoa > Chordata > Mammalia > Primates > Cercopithecidae > Macaca > Macaca nemestrina. Next base: position 11,591,188 of record NC_092131.1, on the reverse strand, counting down.
TTGTTTCTGGCTCCAAAAGTGAAATACCAAGGAAAGCAGGCAAGCTCATGCATGTCGGAATCCTCAATCTCAGCTCAGGAAGTAGGAATTTTCCACCTTTGTTAGCAGCACAGATGACAAACCCCAGGGCCCTACATAGAGCCTGTGCCTAAGTCAGGGTCTGCAAAGGCCTCATGGCCCCAGGCAAGGTTGCAAGACCCCTCTTACCAACTGAGCTACAAATCACAGTTCCTGGAGGGTGGGTATTTACATAACAAGGAACAGAACTCTTTTGTACCTCCCACCTCCCTGCAAGAAGTAGGCCAGGCATGGTAGCTCATGCCAGTAAATCCAGCATTTTGGGAGACCAATATAGGAGAGTCGCTTGAAGCCAGGAGTTCGAGACAAGCCTGGGCAAGATCCCATCTTTAAAAAAAATTTAAAAATTAGTGAGCTGTGGTGTCAGGAGCTGTGGTCCCAGCTACTTGGGAGGGTGAGGTGGGAGGATAGCTTGAACTCAGGAGGTCGAGGCTACAGTGAGTTGTAATTGTACCACTGCACTCCAGCCTGGGCAATAGAGCAAGACCCTATTTCAACAAAAGAAAAAGAGGAAAGAAGAGGAGGAAAGAAGAAGGAAGAGAAGAGGAAGAAAGAAGGAGAAAGAGAAGAAGGAGGAGGAGAAGGAGAAGAAGAAGGAGGAGGAGGAGGAGGAGGAGGAGGAGGAGGAGGAGGAGACCCTACAGCACTGTTTGGAGGATTATGGGAAAATTAGGCCCACGCATCTGATATACAGTCAGCACCTCCAGTAGCCACACATCCTACAAATGTAAAATGTGTGTCTTGAACCAGAAAGTCCAAGGAGAGAGGGGCTGTGGCATTGAGTGGGGCAACTCTACATAGTCCTAGGGCTTAAATCTGTGGAATTTAAGTAATCCGGGTCCAAACTCACCAGAAACATTGCCTAGACTTTACTTGAATACCTTTAGTGACAGAGAACTAACTATTTCCAAAGGCAACTAACTCAGCTCAGCAAACATTCGGTGATCAGCTGCCCTTCCCCAGGACCAGAGATTCAGATAAGCAAACATCCTGTTCTGTGACTAAGGGGCTGATGGTGTGTGACAATCGAGATAGTGTGAGGAAAAAGGACAGCGTGTGTGTGTGTGTGGCACACACAAGACACGGACACTGCAATAAGTATTCATAGGAAGTCACTACAGTGGTGAGGCCCACATGGCACCAGAATGAACAGATTTAAGAAAGCTAGTCATCGCAGACTGTCACAGCTGGAAGGATTTTACAGAATAACCTATCTTATCACCCTCCTTTGCCCTAGAGATGGGGAAACTGAGGCTCAAAGAGCAAAAGCCACCTGCTCAAAGGCATATTGTTGAATATAATAATAATAGCAACAGCAATAGCAACAGTGAGGGCAGCTGTCCTAAATGGACGCTGGCTCCATGCCAGTCCCCAGGCTAGGCATCTGGTGGCACTAGCTCATTTCACTTCTATAACAACTGGGTCCCCCGTCTTGCAGATGAGGAAGCCCAGGTTCAGAAAGGTGAAGCTGGGGGCTGGGGGTCTATCCCAGATCTTGCCATCACCTCCTCACTCTTCCAGTAGTGCCAGCCCCAGGCTGACCTTTGGCCAGCCAGGGCACCTGTCTTGGGAGCCTCGAGGCAGGGACAGACCATGCATCCAGGAAGCTCCCAGGCTCTAAGGAGGCAGCCCTATAACTTCTGGGTGACCAAAAATCAGGCAGGGATCCCTAAGTCCCTTCTGAGCCCCAGTCTCCAGGCTCCTCCAGCCAGGTCTGCCTTACACACTTGACCACAATCAACCCAGCTCTTTCTCGGTTCTTTTCATCTCTCTGATGGTCTTGTATGTAGAGTCATCCAGGTTCCCACTTACGAGCCTGTGAGATGGGATAAATCACTTCCCTTTGCTGAGCCTTGGTTCCTTCATCTGTAAATGGGTATAACAAGTTCCTCCAGGACAATCGTGAGGCTCAGGGAAAGGACTGTCATGCAAACCCACCATGGCATGAGCTGTAGAGTGCAGTGCCCAGTGCCACTAAGGAATGCGTGCCACTCTGGGACTGTGGAAAGTGCAGAGGGGCAGGGTTGAAATGCTCGTGCATGACTTGGGGCAGGTCACCTCCCTCTCAGAGGTTTCGTTTCCTTATTTGTTAAGCTTGGACTAAAAATCTCTAAAAGGTGAGATTCTTCCAACTTCATAGCATGTCTGTGGTCCTTGATGGTTTACAAAACGCTTTTGCACTTGAGACCCCTAAGTGCTAATTCTACCACATCCCCATCCACTTAATAGTGGGATGACCTTAGCCTAGGCTCTTTACCTAAACTTCCATAAGCCCCTCGCTGGAATTTGAACCTGTTTTGCTTTTTCAAAGTGAGAGTAATGCTACTGGCCCCACCCATCTTACAGGACAAGGGAAGCCCAAGGACATGAGAGCATTCTGAGCTGCATCCCAGGCCCTGCTCCGCCACTGATTTGCTGAGGCTGAGTTTCCCCACCTGCAAAATGAGGACATAAACACCCATCTAGAGCTGGGCATGGTGGCTCAAGCCTGTAATCCCAGCACTTTGGGAGGCCAAGGCGGGCAGATCACTTGCGGTCAAGAGTTCGAGACCAGCCTGGCCAACATGGCGAAACCCCGTCTCTACTAAAAATACAAAATTTTACTATTTTGTAAAAATACAAAAAATTAGCTCATGTCTGTAATCCCAGCTACTAGGGAGGCTGAGGCAGGAGAATTGCTTGAACCCAGGGGACGGAGGTTGCAGTGAGTGAGCCAAGATCATGCCTTTGCACTCCAGCCTATGCGAAAGAGCGAGACTTCGTTTCAAAAAAAAAACCAAAGCAAAAAAACTCATCTAGAGTGTTGTGGGGATTAAATGAGTTAATATCTGTTAAGTGCTTTGAACAGAGCTGGCACGGCTGGGCACGGTGGCTCACATCTATAACCACAGCACTTTGGGAGGCCGAGGCGGGTGGGATCACTTGACTCCAGGAGTTCAAGACCAGCCTGACCAACATGGCAAGACCCTGTCTCTACTAAAAATACAAAAATTCATACCAATGATAAAAAAATAAATAAATAAAAATAAAAATAAAAATAAAAAAATTAGCAGGGCGTGGTAGCATGCTCCTGTAATCCCAGCTACTCAGGAAGCTGAGGCAGGAGAATCCAGGAAGCGCAAGATTCAGTGAGCCAAGATTGCACCATTGCACTCCAGCCTGGGTAACAGAGCAAGACTCTGCCTCAAAAAAAAGAACCAAAAATCCCAGAAGCGAAATGGGGTTTTTTCTTATGAGAAAAATAAATATCTCCGGTGTTTCCTCTGACTTGCCCAGGGTCACACAGCTCACAGGGGAGGAGTAGGGACCAGGACCTGGTACTTGGGCCCCTGCTGCTCTGCCCTATGCCTTTGGGGACTTCTGGACAAGGGTGGGCTTCTCTGGGCTGACAGAGGAGACAGAGGCAGTGGTGTGCTGGTAAATGGTTAACAACTGGCTCTCTGGAAGAAAAATGCTCTAACTGTAGCAAAAAAAAAAAAAAGAGAGAGAGACTAGAACTGGCACATTGCAGATGATATACGCATTTGCTGTCAATATCAGCATCAGCATCATTGTCCTTTCAACAAATATTTCCTGAGCCCCCGTCATAGGCCAGGCCCAGTGCTAAGAGGTGGGGACACAGTGGAGGGAAGACAGAAAGTTAAGTGTGCTGTTTCCATAAAGTGCGCTGACAGCCATATAGGAGCAATGGAGCTGGGGTGTCTCTACAGCGACTGGGAGGGCCTCCTAGAGAAGGTGACATCAAGCAGGTTCTGAAGGATGACTAGGAGTTGGAAGGGCTCCTACCCTTTGTGGAGTGGGAGATGGTCCTAGGACCGTTCTGGCCGACCAGGCCTAGAGCCAGTTGTGACATTGGACTTGAAATTGGTCACTGCGAGAGTGTTTATACCATAGAAATTTGCAAATGCTACAGTTAGGGCATTTTTTCCAGAGAGCCTGTTGTTAACCATTTACCAGCACACCACTGCCTGTCTCCTCTGCCAGCCCAGGGAAGCCCACCCTTGTCCAGAAGTCCCCAAGAGCATAGGGCAGAGCAGCAGGAGCCCAAGTACCGGGTCCCAGACCTCACCCCTCCCCTGTGAGCTGTGTGGCCCTGGGCAAGTCAGAGGAAACGCTGGGGGTATTTATTTTAAAAAGTGTCTATCAGGAGTCTACACCATGCCAGGGGTCTCAAAGGTGAATGAGGCATGAGGCTGTCCCTCGAGCAGCTCAGGAGGAACTGGAGGAGGTTTCCTAGGCACAAGCTTATCCATACCATGACACATAGACCCTGAAGTGTTTTAAATCAATTACAAAATGCAAAAATACAAGGAAGCTGACAGATCTTTGCTTCAGGAGAAGTGGAGGTTTGGGAACAAATGAGATCATCAAGGTCTTTTTGTCCATTTTCTAAGGAGTTGGGGTCACTGCCTGAGATCCTGCAGATCTGGAGGTACCAACATGAGACTCCGAGGGCCACCTCCTCTGCCCCTCTCTCCCCACCTCCTTTAAGGCCCTCTCTGGAATCCATTCCTTTCCCTCCATCTCCCCAGACCTGGCTCAGGCCTCCATCGTGCCTCTGGTCTGATGCCTCAGCCTCCTCACTTCCTGCCTCCAGATTTTGCCAATCACCCCCACCTTAGGCCATGTCCAGGCATCCTGGCACAAAAGCCAAGATGAGATTTATACTTGAGAGCGTATATGAGAGGGATGCAACTGAGGCTTCCTGGAGTGCATGGACACAGCCATGGCCTCAGGTCATCATCTCCCCCACCAAGCCTCCCACACCTCCTGTCCCCATCTTGGGCACACTTCCCACCACCTAGGAGACTCCTGAGGACAGAGACCATCTGTCCTTCACCACTATATCCCCTCATAAGGAGAGATAATGCAGTGAGGTGCCAAGGTTCAAATCCCAACTCCACCCGTCACCAGCTGTGTGACTCTAGACAAGTCACCTCACTGCCCTGTTCCTCCAATTTTTATAAAATTGGGATAGTACCAGTGCCTCCATCTAAAATGGATGTAGATTACATGATTTCGTGGAAAGTGCTTAGAACATTGCTTGGCATTCATAGTAAGCCTCCAAAAACTGAAGCTATTATTATTCCCTGGTTGCTGGCCCAGAGTAAGGACTCATAAATTTGTTGAGTGAATGCAACCTAAACAGGGAAATGCTCTGTAAATGCTGGTGCAAGCTTGTCAGCTTCATTGTCGTCATCAACGTTGCCCTGATGCTGTTGATGGTGGGTGTGCTGTCTAGAGCCCTGCTGGCTGTAGAGCACCAATGTGGGCACAGTCCTAGGCCCCTGCTCAAGTAGAGTATGTGAGGACTCGGGAGACATCAACAGACATTCACAGTATTTACACTGGGACCATGCAACCAGTGTGGTTGAGTAGACACCTGGAGGACAGAGTTCTGTGTTTATTTGGGAAGGGTTGCTGGGGAGAATCAGCTGTCTGGAAAGGCTTCCTGGAGGAAGAGGATTTTCTAGAGGTGCTTGAGTGTTTGGCACAAGGGGGCTTGTGGGGAACCGGAATGTCCTAGTGTTTAGACCAGCAAGGAAGAGGTTGGGATAAGGACAAAGGACATTGGGACAGACAGAAAGCCTGAGTCTAGAAGGAAGGGGCCAAGGTCCCTGGAGAGCAGTGAGAGGAAGGATTAAGGACCATTGAGTGGGTCATGGGGGTTGAGAGTGAGGGCTCTGTGTAGGAAAAGTGGTTTCCCACTCAATACTTTCAACCCCTCTGTGGTTAAATGTGTGGGTTTATTTCCTCAGAAATTGTCTTACAATTCCATTCAATTCTGACATTATCTGCCCGGAGGCAGCACAGACCCCACAGGATAAGAGCTCAGTCCCACAAGAGTGTCCCCACTTCAGAACCCATCGCAAGTTTCAAGTGGCCTCACTTGTGACCAACCAGCTTTAAGGCAAGGGTTCCCACAACCGCCTCCACGGGTTCAGTAATTTGCTAGGATGGCCCACAGCATCAGGGAAACATTTACTTACATTACTGACTTATAATAACAGATAACACTCAGCCACAGTCAGATGGAAGAGAGGCACAGACCCACACGTGGGGCAGGGGCCTGGAGCTTTGGTGCTGTCTCTGAGAATAGCACCACCTCATCATCTCCCTGTGTTCACCAGCCTGGAAGCTCTTCCAATCTTGTCTCTTAGGGATTTTGATGGAGGCTTCATCATATAGGCATGATGGATAATAAATTCAATCTCCAGCCCCTCTTCCCTTCCTGGAGATGCAGGGGTGAAAGTTCCAAGCTTCGTATCATGGCCTGGTCTTTCTGATGACAGCCCCCATCCTGAGCTATCCAGCCACCACCAAGAGTCACCTCATTAGAACAAAAGATGCTTCTATCATCTAGAAATGTCAAGGGATTTAGGAGCTCCGTGTCAGGAACTGGTGTCAAAGACCAAATATGTATTTTCTATTATATCACGATATCACAGGCTGTGAGAAGAATGCAATCAATGGTCAAGCTCCAGAGCTGCATGTTCTCCAATATGGCAGTGACCAACCACATGCAGTCACCGAGCATTTGAAAGGTGGCTGCTTCAAACTGGTATGCTGAGTAAATACACACTAGATTTTGAAGAGTTAGCAGGAAAAAATAATAATGTAAAATAACTCAATGACTTTTTGTATTGATTACACATTAAAATAATGTTTTGGATATATTTGGTTATACCCAATATACAACCAAAATTGATTTCACCTGTGTCCTTTTTACTTTTTTTAATGTGGCTCCTAGAAAATTTGAAGTTACCTCTGTGGCTAACTTTGTAGCTCCATTGGACATCACCAACTGCTCTGAGCTATGGAAAATTCCGTAGAACAAACAACTGGAAGTTGGAAGAAAAGACAGTAAGAGATAGCAGGGAAGGCTGTAGGTGAAAAGAAACTTACGAGACCTGTCAAACAACCCAATGTGTAAAGTCATTTGCATTCTGATTCAAGAAAATCAGCTGTGAAAAAAATAGCGTGAAATTTATATGATTGGAAATTGTAATACTTCCTGGGTAGTTGATGCTATTAAGGAATTATTGTCAGTTTCTTCGAGATGTGATAATGGTTGTCTGGTTATGCTTTCTGAAATAAGAGTCCTTAGCTTTTAGAGAAGCATAGTGAAATATTTACAGATGAAATGACAGACATGCAGGATTTACTTCAAATATTACAGGAGGGGTAGGGTAGGTTCGGGCATAGGGAAAAAGATTGGCTGCGAGTTGGTGATTACTGAAGCTGGGTGAAGTATGTGGAGTTTCACTATGCTAGTCTATCTACTTGTAGGTATATTCCAAATTTTCCATAATAAAAAGTTTAAAACAACAACAACAACAACAAAACTAACCACCATCCCCACCTGAGGTTCTGGCCCAGACTGCTTATTTCGAATCCCAACTCTAGTCTTGCTGGCTGTGCCTCTGTTCACTCATCTGCAAAATGAGAATGATAGTATTAGTCCCTACATTGCAGGGGTTTATCTGTAATGTGCTTAAAAATGTGGAAACGAGATAAATGAAATGAAGATACGTTGCAGGCCCTCTGCACACTGTCACGGTGCTCCCAATGCCCTGTTCCAGGGAGGTTATCCTTATTTACCAAAAGGTTAAGTCACCTGCCCTAGGTCATCCAGTCAGTGGAGGCAAAGCCAAGACATGTCCTGAGTTCGTCTGACTTCTGAGTTCAGGCATGACCTGAATGTTCTTGCCTCGGGCTAAGGGCTCAACGTTTCCTGTCTTCTCTGCGTCTCCAGTCTTGAGAGATTCTGGCCTGTTTCCCTGCAGATCACCTCTAAGGAACGTGCTTCTCTCCTGCTCCTTTCCAGAAAAGGCATAACAGTGGCAGAACCAGGAACTCTAGAATTCTGAAGGTTGACTCCCTCAATCCCAAGGGGCTCTACCTCCCGAGCGGAATTGGATAGAGGACAAAGGTCACGTGGCTAGGGTGAAGCTTTGAGATGGGCAAGACTGAGAAGGACTGACAGGTCAGGGCCAGGACCCAGGATCTTCAGAAGCCACAGGGAGTGAGGCAGGGAGCAGTGCCACACCCAGTGAAGGGGAACTTGCTACGACAGATTTGTTCCTCCCATCTCCAGAAGAGCCTTTGGATGCCAGTGGGTGAGGAGCTGAACCTCTGCAAATTCAGTGTGCTGATCCCATTGTCTCTGCTTGCATGCCTCTCAGGATGGGGAGTTCACTGCATCCCCCTCTTTAAGGACATTATGGTTGTACAAAGGTCTCCAGAATCATCTGTTACAACCCCTCATTCTCCCAATGAGGAAATTAAAGCCCAGAGATGATGAGGCATTTACACAAGGGCACACCTGGTCCTGGGCCTATGACCCCTAGACAATACTCCTTCCACCTCTTTGCTATAAAGTCTCAGACAAGGGAGGAATCTTGGCTGGCTGAGAAATCAGGGAAGGCTTCTTAGAGGAGGTGAGATTGGAGGTGGCCCTTGAAGGGTGGCACTAAGATGTCGCTTGATATCCTAATTTTTTTTGACCTGCCCATGTCTGTGCCTGTGCTGCCATGTCACACTAAGCAGAGTAAAATGAAGGAAGAAAGGGATGAAAGGGGCAATAAAGCGACTCCCAGGAGCTGAAAGGGCAATAGTATAGGTCCCTTCAGTACTGAGGGTATGTTGTGGGAAGCCCTTAGACCCCAGGTATTACTCTGTGCAGACAGGGATAAAACTCCACCTGTCCCAACTCAGTACTCTCCCCGGCTCCTCTGGCCTGCTTGCTGGGCAGGGCCCAAACCAGTTCATGATTCCTTTTTCTCTGTGACCGACCAGTTAGGTTCTCTGTTTACTGTGTCTCCTCCTCCTTGTTTTGTATACCGAGCTGGGTGGGAAGAAGGTCACAGCCCAGGCTTGCACGTGGTGGAGGAGCGGGGCCAGTAGCTGGTTAGGCAGAGATCCCGCCCACCGCCCTCTGCTCCCACCCCAGCCGGGCCTGTGCCATCCCCAGGACACCAGAGACCACCAGGGGGCTGGAGAGGCTGCAGGAGAATCAGCCTTCCTGGACACACCCAGCTAGGGCTCACTTCCCAGCCTGAGCTGTTGCTTAGGAATTGCTTTTCTGGGAAACACACCCTCTTCCAGACCTGCAGCCTTCTTATGTGGTTTTTGGTTTTGCTTTCTGCTGAGGGTTTCTATTTTTTCCTGGTATACGTGAATGGCATGCAGGAAAGTGGAATGGGGACATCATGACCACCACGCAAAGGCCATTGCATTTAAGGTTTGATGTAAGCTCCTCACTCTCCACCCCCAATACCCCTCTGCCTCGGCCTGGGGTATGAGGTCTTGGTTTTGACAGCCAGACAATATTAGCACGCGCTCTGTCTTCCACCTGCGATGCGGCACTGTAGGACAATTTTAAAAAGCAAAGTGGCAGGCTGGGCGCGGTGGCTCACGCCTGTAATCCCAGCACTTTGGGAGGCTGAGGTGGGCGGATCACCTGAGGTTGGGAGTTCGAGACCAGCCTGACCATCATGGAGAAACCCCGTCTCTACTAAAAATACAAAATTAGCCAGGCGTGGTGGTGCATGCCTGTAATCCCAGGTACTCAGGTGGCTGAGGCAGGAGAATTGCTTGAACCTGGGAGGCAGAGGTTGCAGTGAACTGAGATTGCACCATTGCACTCCAGCCTGGGCAACAAAAGCGAGAGGCTTGGTCTCAAAAAAAAAAGCAAAGTGGCTGAATACCAAGATTGTAGGAACTAGGTTCAGCCACACTGGCTGTGTGTCCTGGTAGAATGCCTATCCTCTGTCTCTGGGCCTCCATGCCCATCTCTGTAACATGAGGGATTCTGATGAAATAATGCCCGAGAGCCCTTTCCATACTAATACTCCAGGATTCTGTAAGGTTAACTTGGCAAGAACTCCAATGGCGGAAAAAAGATGGACGGAGGAATATGTCCAGTCTAATAACCCTATGCTCAAGTCAGAGGGCTCCTCGGCAGTGTTCCCCAGGGCTACAGCCCTGGCCCCAGACCCTGAGCCCCTCTAACCTGGGTCAAACCCGTGAAAGCCACTCCAGCAAGAGACAGGCAAAGCCTGGGCTCTTGCTCCAGGCCAGCATTGCCTTGCTGTGTGGCTGCAGACATTGTATCACCTCTCGAGGGCCTCAGTTTTCCCCTCTGCAAAAGATAGGGTGGGGTAGGTTGGGCATTTTCTTCTTAACTACCAGGGCTCTTTCCTCCAATAAAATTGTGGTGGAAACCGGATATCACACAAAGAGAAAGGAAACACTGGCATTTCTGGAGTGTTTGAAGCGTGTGAAGGATTGTTTAAGAACCTTGCAATCATTAATGTACTTTGTGCTCACATCAGCCCCACAAAGTAGGTGCTATTATTATCCCTATTTGACAGATGAAGAAACTGAGGCCCTGAGGAGTTAAGCCACTTATCCAAGGTAAAAAGTGGGAGCTGGGCTTCTGATAGGGAGTGGACCTCACTCATGAAACCACAAGACTCGTGTAGTTCCAACCCCCTGGGGACATCTCCAGGCACTTGACCCATGCTCGTCCAACATTCATGTATGCACGCACATACATACACACATGTGTGCACAAACAAACACATGCATGCACACACAAACACACACACATACACACACCAACACAAACACACATGTGCACACTCACACGTGTGCACACAAACACACACACATGCACACACACACACAAATGCACACACACATGCACACTGTGGCTACTCCTCTGCAGCCTGCTGGGCAAACCTGGCTTAAGCCCCAAATCAAAGGTGACTGGCAAGATTGCGAGACAGATTTCTGGAGATGGGAAACTCTGTGCCATCAAATTGTCTCAGGGACGGAACACCCATCAGAGACCTGGGGGAGAGAAGAGACACGGGGGGCCTGCCAATTTTGCTGACCTATGCTGCTGACTCCCCAGTAGCCCCCCAGTCCTATGGGCAGCTAAGCCCATGTCCAAGCTGCCATCTGCACAGGGCTTGTTCCCTGGAGGGCTACAAGTCACAGCATCCCCTCCAGGATAGCCAGTCCTGTGAACCCCCTCAATCCCTCACTATTCCTTGGGGCCTGCCCTGGGAGAGGGGAGAGTTCCCTGGACCCCTTCTTGGGACTCGCAGTGACAGGAATGTGGCTCACTTGCTCAAATCCTTTGTGGGAGGGGAAGCACGCAGATGAGCAGGTGCTGGGGCTGGGGCAAGTGCTTTTGGGCTCTGGCCCTACAGTACCATCTAGGGGTGTGTTACAATTAATGCTCTTTTAGCAGTTGCCATCCACCAACAGCTAAGTGTTACACCCTGCCCTCTTGGTACCCGAGTCCTTGTCTGGCATCCAGGAAGAATCAGGTCACATGGACTTGAGGGATGGTGAATGAAGAGGGTTTATTGAGTGATAGAGGTGGCTGTCAGTGGGATGAGGAGCTGGAAAGGGGATGGAGTGGGAAGGTAATCTTCCAGATGGCTGAACTCTTCTCCAACTGTCCAGCTGCCTCTTCCACATTCAAACACTTCTTCTCTTCTCTCCTTCTCTGCCATGCTGCTCTGCTCCTCTGCCAATGGAGTTTGGAGTTTTTATGGGTATAGGATGGGGGCATGGCAGGCCAGGGTGGTTTTGGCAAAAGCAACACTCAGGTGGGAAAACAGGAATGTGAAATTCTTGTTTAGGGCCATGGACCCAGGCTTGCTGGTGAGGCCTTTGCCAGAGAACTGTCCTCCTCTACCCAGTATTTCTCTGCCTCCTGTCCATACCACCTGCACCAAGAACCTCGCTGGGTGGGAGCCAATCCAGAGCCAGAGAAAGGACTTGACACTTGGCCTCAGGCAGACCCAGGCTTGAATCCTGGCCCTGACTCTGATGAGCAGGGTGACCTCAACTATCTCAGTTGCCTCACTGCCTCTGCTTTCCCATCTGGAACATGGGAATAGTGATGCATCAGCCACTCAGTGCAGTGTTGAGGCTGGAACAGGCGGGGCACACTGTAAGCTCCATTTCCCTTGGCCTCCGCCCAGCAACTATGTCTGCTGGGTAGAAGAGGAGAAATAAGGATCACACCCTGCCCTCTACCAGTCAATCAACAACCATTTATTAAATACCTATTATGTGTCAGTCACTTGACAGAGAAATGAAATAACAACACAAGCAACTCTTATAGCTGTGCCCTATAATAAATGTTATAGAAGCAGGAGGCGGGTAGTGGTGGAAGAGAACCTCCTGCTTGCAGGAGGATATCAGTCAGAGAAACAGAACCAATAGAAGACACAGATTAAGAGATGTATTGCAAGGAATTGGCTTATGTGATTGTAGAGATGACTAGGCAAGTCAGAAGTCCCTTGGGAAAGCTGCCCAGAAGGGCATGCCAGAACACTCAGCCTTGGACCAAAGCTCCTGCCCGCAAGCTGAATTTCTTCTTCTTCCAGGAAACCTCAGATCTGCTCTGAAGTCCTTTCAACTGACTGAATCAGGCCCATGCAGGGAGTCGAAGACAAGCTTCCTTAGTGAAAGCCAGCTGGCTGTGGGCTGTCACCACACAGACAAACTGCTTCACAGCAATACTGAGATTAGCGTGAAACGGAATAACTGGGGCCTGTTGTCCAGCCAGGCGGACCCACAGACTCACCGCAGCAGAGCACCTACAGGAGGCCACGGAGGGTTAGTGACAGAGCAGAATCAGGCAGGGCACCCGGGCAGGGGGCAGCCCCAGCAAAGGCTCCTAGAGGGGATTGTAGAAGAGGTCCTTGGAGATCAGGGAGTATAGCAACATGGCTGCAGCACTATGAAATAAAATAAAATAAAATAAAAAAGATTTGGAATAAAAGAATGGTTTCATAAACAAAAATAAACAAATGCAATGCCTTATTTGAAGGCATCATTACTACAGCCATGATGGAGCAACACGGAAACATTCCCGTGATAGGAGGTTTCATGTAAAACCACGGCGACAGAATACGGCTGCATGTGGCATACATAAGCAGCTGTGTCCAGGGATGGAACTCCAGCAGATTTTCCTATTAGTTTTAAATGCTCTTATTTTTATTTTATTTATTTATTTTTTTTTTTTTGAGACAGAGTCTCGCTCTGTCACCCAGGCTGGAGTGCAGTGGCCGGATCTCAGCTCACTGCAAGCTCCGCCTCCCAGGTTCACGCCATTCTCCTGCCTCAGCCTCCCAAGTAGCTGGGACTACAGGCTCCCGCCACCTCGCCTGGCTAGTTTTTTGCATTTTTTTTAGTAGAGACGGGGTTTCACCGTGTTAGCCAGGATGGTCTCAATCTCCTGACCTCGTGATCCGCCCGTCTTGGCCTCCCAAAGTGCTGGGATTGAGCCACCGTGCCCGGCCTTAAATGCTCTTTTATGTAGGGTTTTTTTTTTTCTTTTTTTGAGATGGAGTCTTGCTCTGTCGCCCAGGCTGGAGTGCAGCAGTGCAATCTCAGCTCACTGCAAGCTCCGCCTCCTGGGTTCAAGCAATTCTCCCCCTTGAGCCCCCCGAGTAGCTGGGATTATAGGCACCTGCCACCACGCCCAGATAATTTTTGTATTTTTAGTAGAGACGGGGCTTAATATTAGTTTTAAATGCTCTGTGCTGTAGTTTTGGTTTTTTGTTTTTGTTTTTGTTTTTGTTTTTGTTTTGAGATGGAGTCTCGCTCCATCACCTAGGTTGGAATGCAATGGTGGGATCTCAGCTCACTGCAACCTCTGCCTCCCGGTTCAAGTGATTCTCCTGCCTCAGCCCCCCAAGTAGCTGGGATTATAGGCACCCGACATCATGCTCAGCTAATTTTTGTATTTTTGTAGAGGTGGGGTTTCACCATGTTGGTCAGGCTGGTCTTGAACTCCTGACCTCAGGTGATCCACCCACCTCGGCCTCCCAAAGTGCTGGGATTACAGGCGTGAGCCACTGCACTCAGCCTAGTTATCTTTTCTCTCTTTTTTTTTTTTTTTAAAGAGAGAAATGTTATTTTTTTTAAGGGGAATGAGTGGTGTTAGGATGTCAGATGAAATTGCTTGTTTATTAAAACTGAAAACCCCAATGTGGGGAAAGAAACAAAACACACTGAGCAGAGTAATCTAACCACGGCGAACAGGGAAAATAGACCGAGAATAACATAAGCTCCAAGGTCTCCAAGGGCGAGCAAAGCCAGGCTGGCAGGCCTCCTCCTCCCCTGCAGAAAGCAGGATGGATGAGGGGCTCTGCTTCTCCAGGCTCCATGTCCCCCCAAAAATGTTTCCAGAACATTCCAGGCCCATAAAGTGTCCAAATGCTGGAAGGACCCACATGTATATGTCTGGGATTGAATCAAATCTTCTGACTCAGTTGTCTTTGGGAGTTCTGAGAATGGAAGTCACTTCCCAGAACCACGTCCTCCCCCTACAGACAGCATTGGCCTTCTTTTCAGGGAAGAAAAGAAAAGGGACTCTTGGAAGCCCTCTTGAGGGCCACACAGCTCCTGCTGTTGAGACTGATATGGTTTATGAGGCGCCATCGCCCCCTTCCGCCACCCCCTGCCTGCTGTAGCCTGAGGCTTACCTTCGTGACGGTCTATAAACAGCATCCAGACTCAGTAACCACGTCAATCAGCTTTTAGAGGAAAACATTTATTCTGGGGAGGTGTCAGGGAAAGAATTCAGGAGATCTTGTTTCTTTCTAGCTCTGGCCTTGACATCGACTTGCTGGGTGGTCTGAAGGATTTCACTTATTTACACAGCAAATGTTGTTCAAGAGTTTAGGATGTGCAAAACTCAGCCGCAGGCACCGTGCAGGGTGGGAAGATGAGCAAGGCAGGGTCCTCCTCTCCGAGTACAGCGAATGTGGTGGGACAGACACACACTTTACACACGCATGCACGCACACCATGTGCTCAGCTGCCACTGAGAGCAGATAGGAGATGCAGAGGCAGAGGGAGAACAGCCACTCTCTGACTAAGGACAGAGCCCAGCTGTCTCAAGAGCTCTCCTGGATGGACAGACTGGTGGTGTCCCAGCAACACCCCCCATCTCTCCATCCAGCTGTGTAATGAATGACTGAAAACCTCAGCTGGCCTGTGAGCAGGAGAGCTGACCAGGTGGAAGGGAATCCCTGACACCCTACAGCCCCTGGTGTAGCTAAAGCAGACGGGCCTCCTGGGCTGGTGCAGGAAGAGCAGCTTACATTCTCGAATACATTGACCATGTGCTCCATGCGTCTGACACACACGGACTCGTCTACTCCCCACAGCAGCCCTAGGAGATGGGGCTGTTTGAAATACCAATCCCCATTGTATAGTTGAAAAAAATGAGGTGCGATGAGGTTAAATAACGAGCCCTAGAGAGGAGGACTCAATTCACAGTCAGCTTCCAGAGCCCATCGGCCTAAGTGCCAGGCTGGCTTCCCGTCCGTAATGCACGTTTCCAGCTAGAGACTTCCAGGCTGGGTTTCCCACACTTAGCCATTTACATTCATGTTCGCAGTTTTTGCCATATCCATGTCACCTGTACAACTATGTCTTTAGTAGTGACTTACTTTTGAACTGTAACTTCATATCACCAATTTAAATGGAAAATGAGTATCACGTATCATAAAAGAAAGACGGTAACTGTAAAAAAGAAAAGCAATAGAATGTAAACATTGCTATTAAAGCCTGGGTGGATTCGGGGGCCAGCCAAGGCTCTGAGCCTGTGCAGCGTGTCAAAAGGGGAGACTGCGCATACAGAAAGGTGTTGAAGATGCACGGACACCACGCTGAGACTGTCTTGTTGGCCTAATCAGGAGGAATGACTAAATGATTCAAGGCTATTTGCCAGCCAAACTACTTCCCTTGCTGGGAAATGCTTCCCAGCTCTAACATGCAGTCACAAAATACAGGACACAAGCTGACATCAGGAGGAAAACTATCTTTTCCTTCTCCACTCCTGAGTTCTTGGTTGGGGGCCCTGAAACAAAAAACAGATTAACAAGAGAAAAGTGAACAAATTAATTTAATGTAAGTTTAATGTGACGTGGGAACCTTCATAAGGAAACGAAGTGATTAAGCCTGAGAGCCTTTTTATTTTTTTGAGACAGAGTCTCACTCTACCGCCCAGGCTGGAGTGCAGTGGTGCCATATGGCTCACTGCAGCCTCGATCACCCCGGGCTCAGGTGATCTTCCCTCCTCAGCCTCCCAGGTAGTTAGGACTAGGACTACGGGTGTGCACCACCACACCCACCTTTTTTTGTACTTTTTGTAGACTCAGTCTTGCTGTGTTGGCCAGGCTGGTCTCCTACTCCTGGGCTCAAGCGATCCGCCTGCCTCAGCCTCCCGAAGTGCTGGGGTCACAGGCGTGAACCCCTGTGCCTGGCCTGAGTGTTTCCATTAGATGTGATGAAGAGTGGAGAATCGTGGGATGTGGTGGGACCAGGGGGCACGAGCGAAGTGTAGAGAAGTGAGGAAAGAGCAAGGCCTGTCGGGGCTCCTCTCTGTCCCCAGTGCTCGGAGGGGAGGGTGCCCCTTTCCTCTGGGTGTGGAGTCTGGTGACCTGCTTCAGGGAACAATCACAGAGTCCTTCCTGCACCTACTGTTTCTTGGATTCTTTCCACTTAAAATATTCAACATGCGAAGCTGCCACATTTTGGGGTAGCGTGCCCTGAATCCCATCATTGGCTACAAGGTCGGGGGCCCCATATGAGGCACACTTGGCCCCTGAGACAGTGACAGTACGTATTTTGCGGAGGCCACTGCTTCAAAGGCCCTAAGGTGTGGATTCCTGGGAAACCCAAACAGGCTGTCTCGAAGGCTCGAGTGGAATTGATTCCTGACAGCGCCAAGCCCACAGTGTCTGTAGGAGTAAATGAAGAAAGTGTTTTTACAGTAAGTCTTCTTGGACAGAATTCTGAGGCAGAGAGAGAATGAGTGAATCAGATGTTGGATGTTCCCTCTAAGGTGTCTGTTTAAAAAATCAGGGGAAAAACCCAGCAGCACAGTCATCGCCTGTCCCCAGCTCTGAGGATCAGCGCCTGTGAGGGCCACGAGTCCACCCTCCTAGCTCTGTAGACAAGGAGACTGTGGTCCAGAGGGATGGAGATCCCACAGACAGCGGCCCACCTGGAGCACCCCCTCCCTGCCTGACTTTATATTCCCAGGATGCGTTCATCAGGGTCTCAGTAAAAAAAGAGAGGGCACATTCCAATTGGGTAATAGGAAGAGGATGTTAATGAAGCATTTCTTTACAGTGGTGTCGGCAGCATATTGGGGTTCTGCGAGGAGCAGGCAGCACCCCAGGTGCCTCGGTGCTGCTGCGACAAAGCCTTAGCACCCTCCCTACCTCCCTCCCTCCCTCCCTCCCTCCCTCCCTCGCGATCAGGCCCCTGATAAAAGCAGTGAACTCTGCTCCAGGCCAAGCCAGCATAAAGGCCCCAAGAGAGGAGCCAACAACACCCCATCCTCCCTCTCGCCCTCCCTCAGGCTCCTGCTGGGGCTCCCACTGGCCAAACCCAAAGAGAAGCCAGAAGGCAAAGAGCCCCAGGGTACCCGTAGGGGCTCCCGAGGCAGGGGTCACAGAGGAGAGGCCAGGAGGTGACCCGGAGCAGGACACAGCAGCTCCCTGACAGGGATCCTCACCCAGGGCATACCTCAAGAGCAGGTGGAGAAAACAACTCGGTCGACTTCAGACTCCCAAATTCTCCCAGTTCCTTAACCCGCCTGCCCTCTGGACTTCAGGAGAAAGTTGAGACGAAAAGCTCTCAACTTTGTTTTTTTTTTTTTTTTTTTTTTTTGAGACGGAGTCTCACGCTGTTGCCCAGGCTGGAGTGCAGTGGCGCGATCTCGGCTCACTGCAAGCTCCGCCTCCCGGGTTCCCGCCATTCTCCTGCCTCAGCCTCCTGAGTAGCTGGGACTACAGGCGCCCGCCGCCTCGCCCGGCTAATTTTTTGTATTTTTAGTAGAGACGGGGTTTCACTGTGGTCTCGATCTCCTGACCTTGTGATCCGCCCGCCTCGGCCTCCCAAAGTGCTGGGATTACAGGCTTGAGCCACCGCGCCCGGCCTCAACTTTGTTTTGAAAATGAAAGCAATGTTTACAGCCACTAGCAAGCAATTAGGATCCAGCTGGGCTGATGTGGCCAGATCTGGGGACACCCAGCCAGGTAGATGCACAACAGACCCATTAACGGAGGTCATCGAGGAAACGCTGGACACGTCCCCCATGACCAAGCTGTGAGGACCTGAGTTATCTGTGCGGCAGTCACTGTCATGTAGAAATGGAAGCCGTACATGCAGGCTGAGGCCTCTCAGCTGGACATTTCAGCCTGAGTGAGCCCCAGGAGGACAGGGGAGTTTAGTCTTCATTCTTCTCTTCTGAATCACCAGCACATGATAGACCATCAATAATTTGTTAAATGCTTTTAAAAATGAATGCTTTAGGCCGGGCGCGGTGGCTCAAGCCTGTAATCCCAGCACTTTGGGAGGCGGAGACGGGTGGATCACGAGGTCAGGAGATCGAGACCATCCTGGCTAACACGGTGAAACCCCGTCTCTACTAAAAAATACAAAAAAAAAAACTAGCCGGGCGAGGTGGCGGGCGCCTGTAGTCCCAGCTACTCAGGAGGCTGAGGCAGGAGAATGGCGTGAACCCGGGAGGCGGAGCTTGCAGTGAGCTGAGATCTGGCCACTGCACTTCAGCCTGGGCGACAGAGCCAGACTTCGTCTCAAAAAAAAAAAAAAAAAAAAGAAAAGAATGCTTTAGGCCAGGTACAGTGGCTCACGTCTGTAATCCCAGCACTTTGGGAGGCCGAGGCGGGTGGATCATTTGAGGTCAGGAGTTCAAGACCAACCTGGCCAACATGGCAATACCTCATCTCTACTAAAAGTACAAAAATTAGCCGGGCGTGGTGACAGGCACCTGTGATCCCAGCTACTCAGGAGGCTGAGACAGGTGAATCACTTGAACCTGGGAGGCAGAGGTTGCAGTGAGCCAAGATTACGCCATTGCACTCCAGCCTGGGTGACAGAGCGAGACTCCATCTCAAAAAAAAAAAAAAAAAAAAAAAAAATTAATGCTTCAAGCACATGACCTCTCACGACCGTTGAATTTTGTCTCCATGAGCCCAGGAGGGCCTCTCAGAGAGGAAAACTCCTAGGTCTTCCTTTCCCCCTGCAAACTCCCTGCCTTGAAGAATCAGAACGACAGTGCTGCTCATTGCATCCTTTGCAAGTTCCAAACCCTGATCCCAGCTCTGCTTAGTGGTTCGTGCAAATCTTTTCTGGGTGTTAATTACCTCCCACTTCATTTCCTGTTTACCAACTCAGCTTTTTGTTTTAATGTGTTTGAATTCCCTGAACTGAACATTCTCTGATTTCCACCGCCCGACTGAATTAGGGGAGCTGGGCTTCTGGAAACCCAGGTGCCGGGTGTTGCAGAGTGGCTGAAAGCCGAGATGTGGCAGATCTGTGGCTACATTCATACACACACACACCTACACATATACCCACACATGCACATATGCACACACACATACATGCACTCACACACTTGCACATGCATAGACCACAGCTTTCCACACACATGCACTCACACACTTGCACATGCATAGACCACAGCTTTCCACAGCCTTCCTAGACAGGGGTCACCTAGTATCCTGGAGAGGGTGTGAAGTCTGGAATGGAAAGAGAGGGGGTTAAGCCCCACCTCTAGCCTTGGGACTGAGACAAGTCACCCCCACCCGTCTATGCCTCGTTTCCTCCTCTCTGAGGCAAGCACAGAGCCCATGCCTCGCTCCCTGGATGGGAGTGATGTGAAACTTGAAGAGGGATAGAGACAGGGGTCATCAATGGAAGCCCGTTGGGCAAAAAGGCCCTTTCAACCAGGGCACAGAGGAGGCCCTGGGCTGAGAACTTGACAGCACCTTGTATCGGTAACCAGCCCAAGGGACTGGAAATACTCAGCTGTGTCTGTCTCCCTCATTAGGCTCAAAGTCCCTCAAGACCCTGTCTCCATCACAGTGCTCCAGTCCAGACCCCTCCTCTGAGCTCCAGACCCTGCTATACCCAACAGCCATTCCCATCCCCATCCGCCTAGAATTCTCCAAAAAACCTCCCCTCTAACAGCTTCCAGTCTAAACATATGACCTTTCTCCTCTAAATCAGCCCCCATCTCCGCCTTTGCAGGAGATAGAAGCCACGAAACCTGCCTCGCCTCTGTCCTCACCCCATCCATGTCCAATCGAGCACTAGCCGTGTCAGGCGTACCCTCTAAACTCCCCTGGAATCCAGCCTCTCAGCCTCCATCATCCCAGGCCTAAGTTAATGGGTTAACTGGGCCCTGCTTCCACTCTACCCCCACTGCAATCCCAACTCCCTGAGCAGCGGCCAGGGCCTAATCCACATTCACACCAAGTGCCTTCCTGACTGAGATATCCTCCTGCACCCTCATCCCTCCACCCTGCTTAGTTCTGCTCACCCTCAGTGTTATCATCAATATCCACTCGCCCTCGCAGGCGATTTTGGGACCCCGTGTTCTATGCAGTCACAGAACCTTTTGCTTGATTTCACTGTACTTAGGTCTGTTTGCAGTTATTAAGTGAGCAATGTCTGGCTTCTCCAGTAGACTGTCAGCTCCTGGCCATTGTGTCCCTAGCACCACTGTGTGGGAGCACTTCACAAATGTGCATTGAGTCAGGGACTCAGCAGTCTCCACTTCTCCTCCCTGCTGGAGAATGCGTGTATTTTGCAGTCCCCAGCCCCTGTGCCATCTAACCATCTTTTCTTCTCTGTTCAGCCCAGGTGTGGCCTCGCTCACATCCCACTCTGAGTCCGAATGTTCTCTCCCTGGAAGACACCAATGTTTCTGTCTGTTCGTGAGGACTCCATGCCCACCACGGCCTCTTTCAGGTGAGTCAAAGGGATTCCTCGGTTCACTAGTTAGGGGTGGGGGGCAGACACCCTGGAGAACTCCCTGGAAAGCTCAACCCTCATGCCCTGGACAACAGTTGAAGGAACCAGTGATGTTAAAGCCCAAAGACAAAACTTCTCAAGCGTCCAAGTCCCTGTAGGCCTGTCGGGAGCAGAGGGAATGTTCTGTGGAACTAGAGGAAGAGGGGCTCAGGGAGGAGAAGGACACATTCCTGGTTGTCATATGTGATCTATCCCAGATGAACTTGGAAGTGAAGGTAAGAGAGTTAAACATTGAAGTCAATACCCAGCAGATCAGACAGCAATGTGCCAGGTTGCCTTGGAGACAAAATATCTCCAATATATGGCTGACATCTGGTGGAAGATCAGAACACTCTAAAGAGAGAATTTAAGGGGAGGAGGAGGGAGACCTGAGCCAGAGTAGAAACAGAGGATAGGGAGATCTGTTCTGGGAGGCAGCATTTGCAAGAAACAAGGCTGAGGGGTCCACTCCAACTTCTCCATCTTGTGGCAGGTGCGGCCTATGATGAAAGTGAGCAGATGGCCATCTCAGCTGAGGCCACAGTGCACTGGACCTATAGTTTCCAATTCCGCACTCACCAGGCGTCTTTTTGATGATCCTATGGCTTCTCAGAGCCAAGGATGGGCCAGGATCCATCCCCTTGGCTATCAATTATCTTGCTGAGAAATTAATAAGCAGCATCTAGTGCTATACTTTGGTCTCTAGTGAGTTAGCCTATGAGAGATGATTGATTCCCGAAGCCAGGGGTATGGAGGAAATGGGTTTTCTGTAGTTACAGAAATGGGGTTGAGGCTTGGACCAAGGGGACTACCCAAGGGAAATCTTACCTTCAGAGGACTCTGAAAAGGAGGCTGCAAGTTTTCATGGCTCAAGAATTCAGAGCCCAGTAGAGACAGTTTATCTCTGTTCCAAGATGTCTGGGGCCTTGGTTGGAAAACTCAAAGGCTGGGAGACCAGGATCCACCGAAAGCTTAACTGGGGCCAGAGGATCCACTTTCAAGGTGGCAACTTAGTTCCCCGCTCTGTGGCTGCTTGAGTATCCTCACATGGCGGCTCACATCCTTCCAAGTAAGCAATGCAAGAGGCCGAGGAAGAAGCTGCAAAGGATGTTATGACCTAGCCTCAGAAATCACACACCATCCCCACCACCATTGGTAAGAAGTCCAGCCCACATCCAGGAGAAGAGGAAGCAGATTCCTCCTTTTGAAAGGAAGAATATCAAGTAATTTGGGGGCATATGAAAGTCACCAGGCACCACAGGGATCTTTTCAGAGTATACTTCTTATACCAACACTGTAGTCCCTGAAGACTCAGGGGCAAAGCCTCACTTCCTTAGCACCCAGTGAAGACCACACTTACTTCCTCACTCAGCCCCTTGCTACTTCTCACCTCTCCTGTCCAACATCTAGTGTCACTTTCCAGAACATACCAACAGCTTCCCCAGTTCTGTGCCTCTGCTCAGGCTGTTCCCCCTGCCTGGTCTGCTTGTCCTCCTTCTTGTGCCCTGTCTGCTTCTTATCCTTCAAGACCCAGCTCTAGAGTCACCTCCAACCTTACCCACCTGCCCCTACTCCAAGTCTGTGTCCCACATCCCTCCTGCTCCCTCCAGGGCACCCTCCACACTCTGGGCCCCAGTTGTCAGGAGTCAGGCAGGGCAGGGGCCGGGTGGTATCCTCTCTGTGTTTTTGCACTCAAGGCAGAGCTCAGCACAGAGCAGATGCTCAAAAAACATTGAAAGGTTAAAAGCATTGCTTTGCGGGTCCCCCAGTCTGGCTCCAGGATGCCAGCCAGCTGCTCCTAGAAGCAAAGGGAATTTTCCTGGGAAACCCCAGAGGTGATGATCAGTATCTCCTCCTGACTTGTAGCTCAGCTCTTCCTCCATGAGCCTGTCTAGCAATGCACCTCCCAGAAAGAGCACCTTTTCCTTCTCTCACCCACACCACAGGGCGCTGGGAAAATGCCCTGTGAGTCCTGTCCTCTGGGTTGTGCTTTGGACTTTTAAGTGTGTCTTCACATCCACTCTTTGACTTGAATCTTGCAACAACCATGTAAAAAGAAATGCAGGCCGGGTGCGGTGGCTCAAGCCTGTAATCCCAGCACTTTGGGAGGCCGAGACGGGCGGATCATGAGGTCAGGAGATCAAGACCATCCTGGCTAACACGGTGAAACCCCGTCTCTACTAAAAAATACAAAAAACTAGCCGGGCGAGGTGGCAGGCGCCTGTAGTCCCAGCTACTCGGGAGGCTGAGGCAGGAGAATGGCGTAAACTTGGGCGGCGGAGCTTGCAGTGAGCTGAGATCCGGCCACTGCACTCCAGCTTGGGCGACAGAGCGAGACTCCGTCTCAAAAAAAAAAAAAAAAAAAAAAAAGAAATGCAAAGCGAGTCAGGATGAGAGCAATACCCCACTCCCAAGAAGGCAAAATAGAAGCCCAGAGAGTTCAAGCAATTTGCCCAAGATCACACAGCTAGGATTGGAACCCAGGTCTGTCCAAACCCCATGCCTCTGCTGAAGGTAGAGATGATTTACAGCAACAAGTCTAGAAAGGTACCTGCCCTGTGGTCTGTGAGTCTCGCCTAAGAATGAAAGAGGAGCCAGTAGATTAAAGATGGGGTCACCAACAAACGGTGGTGTTGGAGTTTACCGCTGGTTATTTTAATAGGTTTGCAAGAATAGTTAATTACTAATGTTTACTGAGCCAAGTGCAGTGCTTGGGGCATTTTGTACATTGTCTCAGATCCCCATCCCAACCCTGAGAGGGAGATTTTTAAATTCCCATTTTACAGATGAGGTCATTGTGGTTCAAGGACGTTAAGTAACTTCCCCAATATCACACAGCTTATAAGTAAGGCAGCCAGGATGTGAACCCAGTAGGACTATCTGGCTCCAAAGTCCCCACCCTCCCTCGCTATCTGCATCCTCCTATTCTCTTCAGTGCTTTGCTGATAGAAGGTACAGAAATATGATGCCACCCCAGACCGTCCAGGAAGACAGGAACTAAGCAGATAGGCTGGCCTTGGTCTCTAAGCCAGACTGGAATCTCCAGGTCTGGCATGATATCATTTTTCTCTTTTAATGAATTAACTCACCCACCACAGGACTTTGAGAGGCTGAAAGGTGACCAACTCCCTTGGGAGGGGCCCGGATGATAAGGAAGGAATGTGAATCCTCCCATCATGGAAGCTTCAAGGAGGTCAAGGGTCCAAGACTTGAGATTGTTAGTGCTGTTGATGGATGCTGGCCAAGGAAATATGCCAGTGGAGCCTTGAGATGAAGAACATGAGGCCCCATTTAGATCCAAGCATCAGAGGGGGCTCTGTAAGACCCAGGGGAGTCAGGTGCGCCGAAGCGCTGGCTGCAGAAAGCAGCCTGAGCTCCACCTCGACTTCTCCACATCCTGGCTGGTTGTCTTTAACCCCTGCCTCCTTCTGCACCAGTTTTTGTCCTTCCCTCGTGACCCTGAGGGGTAAACAGCCTCTTTTCTACTTTCTTTCAGCGCCGACATGCTCAATGTCACCTTGCAATTGCCAGCTCTTAACGGGACCTTTGCCCAGAGCAAATGCCCCCAAGTGGAGTGGCTGGGCTGGCTCAACACCATCCAGGCCCCCTTCCTCTGGGTGCTGTTCGTGCTGGCCACCCTAGAGAACATCTTTGTCCTCAGCGTCTTCTGCCTGCACAGGAGCAGCTGCACGGTGGCAGAGATCTACCTGGGGAACCTGGCCGCAGCAGACCTGATCCTGGCCTGCGGGTTGCCCTTCTGGGCCATCACCATCTCCAACAACTTCAACTGGCTCTTTGGGGAGACGCTCTGCCGCGTGGTGAATGCCATTATCTCCATGAACCTGTACAGCAGCATCTGTTTCCTGATGCTGGTGAGCATCGACCGCTACCTGGCCCTGGTGAAAACCATGTCCATGGGCCGGATGCGCGGTGTGCGCTGGGCCAAGCTCTACAGCTTGGTGATCTGGGCATGCACGCTGCTCCTGAGCTCACCCATGCTGGTGTTCCGGACCATGGAGGAGTACAGTGACGAGGGCCACAACGTCACTGCTTGCATCATCAGCTACCCATCCCTCGTCTGGGAAGTGTTCACCAACATGCTCCTGAATATCGTGGGCTTCCTGCTGCCCCTGAGCGTCATCACCTTCTGCACGATGCAGATCATGCAGGTGCTGCGGAACAATGAGATGCAGAAGTTCAAGGAGATCCAGACAGAGAGGAGGGCCACGGTGCTGGTCCTGGTTGTGCTGCTGCTGTTCGTCATCTGCTGGCTGCCCTTCCAGGTCAGCACCTTCCTGGACACGCTGCATCGCCTCGGCATCCTCGCCAGCTGCTGGGACGAGCACATCATCGATGTAATCACACAGATCGCCTCCTTCATGGCCTACAGCAACAGCTGCCTCAACCCACTGGTGTATGTGATTGTGGGCAAGCGCTTCCGAAAGAAGTCTTGGGAGGTGTACCAGGGAGTGTGCCAGAAAGGGGGCTGTAGGTCAGAATCCATTCAGATGGAGAACTCCATGGGCACACTGCGGACCTCCATCTCGGTGGAACGCCAGATTCACAAACTGCAGGACTGGGCAGGGAGCAGACAGTGAGCAAACACCAGCAGGGCTGCTGTGAATTTGTGTTAAGGATTGAGGGACAGTTGCTTTTCAGCATGGGCCCAGGAATGCCATGGGGACATCCATGCATGACCTTGGGAAATGAGTTGGTGTCTCCAGTAAAACACAGGAGAATAATTCCTGCCCTGCCCAATTTTGCAGGGAGCATGGCTATGAGGATGGGGTGAACTCATGCACAGCCAAGGACTCCATAAACACGACAGCATTACTGTTCTTATTTGCTGCCACACCTGAGCCAGCCTGCTCCTTCCCAGGAGTGGAGGGGGCCTGGGGACAGGGACAGGAGTGACTGAGCTTCCCTCCCACATGGTGTCCCTCCCTGCCCCAGCAAGACAACTTGGATCTCCAGGAGAACCACCATCCAGCTTTGGTGCAATGGCTGAGTGCACAAGTGAATTGTTGCCCTGGGTTTCTTTAATCCATTCAGCGAGAACTTTGGAGGACAATTTCTTGCATTAATGAAGGTTAAGCCCTGAGGGGTCCCTGATAAGAACCTGGATACCAGGATTCTGTGGCACCCCTCACTGATGGACAAGGTGGTCTGTGCCAAAGAAGAATCCAATAAGCACATATTGAGCACTTGCTGTATAAGCAATATTGAGCACTGGAGGCAAGAGGGAAGAAAGAGAAGGAGCCATCTCCATCTTGAAGGAACTCAAAGACTCGACTGGGAATGACTGGGCACTGCCACCGCCAGAAAGCTGTTAGATGAGATGGTTGAGCAGGGTGCTATGGGTGATATGGACAGCAGAAAGGGAGAGCCCAAGGTTCCAGCTCAACCAATAACTATTGCACAACCACCTGTCCCTGCCTCAGTTCCCTCTTCTGTAACATGAAGTCGTTGTGAGGATTAAAGGCAGTAACAGGTATAAAAGTACTTTGAAAAGCAAAGGGTGCTATGTACATGTGAGGCATTATTATGCACATGTAACTGGGATATGTTTACTATAAGGAAAAGACACTGAGGTTTAGAAATAGCTCCATGGAGCAGAATCAGTATTGGGAGCCGGTGGCAGTGTGAAGTACCAGTGTCTGGCACACAGTAGGTGCTCATTGGCTCCCTTCCACCTGTCCTCCCCACCACCCTGAGCCCCCGACTGCCACACACACATGAGCATTTGGGGAGAAGGCCATGTCTTCAAAGTTTGATTTGTGATGAGGCAGAGGAAGAAATTTCTAATCGGTCTTGCCCAGAGGATCACAGTGCTGAGACTCCCACCGCCAGCGGGTACCTGGGGAGGGGGAGAGTGCAGGCCTGCTCAGGGACTGTTCCTCTCTCAGTAACAAGGGATTGTTCCTGTCAATCAATGGTTTATTGGAAGGTATCCCAGTACAAGCCCTAGAAGAGTATGAGTAGGAATGGCAATGGCATTCACCATCAGCAGTGCCAGGGCAGCACTCATTCACTTGATACATGAATATTTATTAGCTGGTTGGAGAGCTAGATCCTGGAGAACTAGAACCTGGAGGGTTAGAATCTGGAGAGGCTAGAACCTAGAGGGGCTAGAACCTAAAGAAGCTAAAATCTGGAAAGGCTATAACCTGGAGAGCTAGAAGCTGGAGGGCTAGAACCTGGAGGGAAAGAACCTGGAAGGCTAGAACCTAGAGAGGCTAGAACCTAGAGAGGCTAGAGCCTAGAGAAGCTAAAACCCGGAGAGCTAGAAACTGGAGGGCTAAAACCTGGAGGGCTGGAATCTAGAGAGCTAGAACCTGGAGAGCTAGAACCTGAAGGGCTGAAATCTGGAGGGCTAGAACCTGGAGATCTAGAGCCTGAAGGGCTGGAATCTAGAGAGCTAGAACCTGGAGGGCTAGAACCTGAATGGCTAGAATCTGGAGAGCTAGGATCTGGAGGGTTAGAACCTGATGCGCTAGAATCTGGAGAGCTGGAACCTGAAGGCTAGAACTTAGTCTAGAACTTAGAGAGCTAGAACCTGGTGGGCTAGCACCTAGAAGGGCTAGAACCTGGTGGCCTAGAATGTAGAAGGGCTAGAACCTGGAAAGCTAGAACCTGGAGGGCTAGAACCTGGAGAGCTAGAACCTGGCAGACTAGAACGTGGCAGGCTAGAACCTGGCGGGCTAGAACCTGGAGGGTTAGAACCTGGAGAATGAGAAAAATTTACATGACAAAGAGCCCATAAATCCTGACCAATTCAACTCTGAATTTTAAAGCAAAAGTGTCAAAAAAAAGATTCCCTCCTTACCCCCAACCCACTCTTTCTTCCCACCACCCACACCCCTCTGCCCCAATAAATACCTGGAGAAAGAAAACAGGTGAAAGAAGAAGTAAAAACCATTTAGTATTAGAATGAAGTCAAACTGTGCCATCCATGATGAATGAAAAAAAAAAAAAGAGGCTGTGTTTTTTCACACAGGGCAGTCATTCATCAGCAGAGCATGTGATGGTCTGAGACTCTCTTAGAAGCAGAGCTCTATCCCAATGGCCATGTGGGGATCCACACCTGGTCTGAGGGGCAACTGAGTCTGCGGGAGAAGAGCTGCCCTGTGCATGGTGTAGATGCCCTGATAAAAAACATCTACCCTGTGAAAGACTCAAAGAGCTGTTATGTTGTAAACAGGAAGCATTTCACATCCGAATGAGAAAATGGATGAATCATGTAAACATGTGTCTTTTCTGTACTGCATAATAAATGGATGAGGTTTTTGCATAGCTCTAGCATTTGTTACAACTCCCAAAACCTCCGAGTTTGGTCCCTGGGACACTGCCTTGCACACTCAGAAGCCTTTGGGAAGGGGTGCTATTTATTTCTGCTCAACCTGTTAACAGGCTTCTGGCATGTAGATCAGTGGTCTCCAAGCTTCTGGGATTGTATATTCCTATAGGAAAAAAAGGATTGATTATGCATACCCAATATGTATACTTATTAATATGTATGAAGATGTGCATTCTAAAATATAATCAATCAGTAGAAATTTAAGAAAGAAGATGTAAAAAATATTAACAGTGCTTGAATATTTCCTTCCATCTTACATTTCTGCAGGAGTAACTCATTACCAAGTTCCCACCAGGTGCATGTGAGCTCCTCATGAAGCCTCATAGGCGCAGCAGCGATTCAATCATTTATTCCTGCAGTATAGACTTACTGAGTGCCTACCACTTGACTTTCCCTTCAAATCAGGAGTATCCTCTACAATATCCTGATGAAAGCCACTTGTTTCATACTCCCAACGATGGGGAACTCATTATCCATTCCACTTTGGGATCCCTTCATTATTCATGTATTCATTCCTTCACTCATTTATTAAACAAAAGTTGTCTAGTCTGTCTCCATAAATGCCCCTCGTCCATCCACGCATCCATCCATCCATGCCAGAAACCTGGGGCTCATCATTCAATGTACTCTCTCCTTCATGCCTTCCATCTAGTGGGTCAGCACCTCTTTTATTTTTTTTAACTTTTATTTTGAGTTCAGGGGTACAAGTGCAGGTTTGTTACATAGGTAAACTTAGGTCATGGGGGTTTGTTGTACAGATTATTTCATCACCCAAGCATTAAGCCTAATACCCATTAGTTATTTTTCCTGCTCCTCTCTCTCTTCCCAACCTCCACCCTCCACTAGGCCCCAGTGTCTGTTGTTCCCTTCTTTGTGTTCATGTGTTCCCATCATTTAGCTCCCACTTGTAAATGAGAACATGTGGCATTTGGTTTTCTGTTCCTGGGTTAGTTCGCTAAGGATAATGGGCTCCAGCTCCATCCATGTTCCCGCAGAGGACATGATCTCATTCCTTTTTATGGCTGCATAGTATTCCATGGTTGTACATGTACCGCATTTTCTTTATCCAGTCTACAATTGATGGACATTTAAGTTGATTCCATGCCTTTGCCATTGTGAATAGTGCTGCAATGAACATTCATATGCATGTGTATTTATGATAGAATGATTTATATTCCTTTAGGTATATACCCAGTAATGGGATCAGCACCTTTTTTAGATTCTACTCACTAAGTGTTTCCTAAATCTATGTTTCTTTCTATGTCCAACTATCGTCTGTCATGGGTGCCTCCAATCCTAACCTCTACCATCTCCCAATTCTTATTCTCCACTCTGTAGCCAACGTGGTCTTTTAAGAATGCAAATACATTCATGAGGAGGCTATAAACATAGAGAACTGTGTTCAGGAGCCAAGACTTTGGGATTAGATAGACCTGGATTCCACTTGTGGTTCAGCCTTGGGCTCTTATTTGATCTGTAGTCTTGGGTACCTCAGTTATCCTTTCTGAGTCAACATTTCCTCATCTGTAAAATGGGGATAATAATGGTATCTACCTTATAAAATTGTTAAAAGGATTAATGTATGAAAGCATCTAGCACAGTGCCTGGTACATAGTTGGCACTGAACATGTACTAGCTTTGATGATGATGATGATGATGACGATGATGATGATGACGTTGGCAGTGAGTGTGATGGGAGCATCCTCCAAGGGAAACCCTTCTGCAGTGTCCCACCCCTCTTGCAATAAGGTTCTACAGCTGTAACATGGCTTGCAAGACCCTACATGATCTGGCCCCTGTCTTGTCTCTATGTCTCCCTCTCTCTGCTCCAGGCTCATTCTCTACTGGCCCAGCCATTTGGACGCAAGAACCTAGAGATATCCCAGAAGATATTTCATTCTGCCTTCAGTGCCCATTCTTCCCACCCAGGCTGCACCCCCTCACTAAGTGCCCTGAGGTTGGAGGAAATTGTCCACAAGTGCCTAAGGGAGCTCACTCATCCAGGGAATTTTGTTCACAGATGCCTGAATTACTCAAGGGAGTCTGCAATCCAGGGGAAACCACATGCCTGGAAACCTGAGCAGGGCTCTTAGCAGGCAAAAAAAAAAAAAAAAAAAGGGCTGGGAGAGCCTCACCAGCCAGGCAACAGAAGCAGCCCCTCAACTCTTGACCCTCCCTGGCTCCAGCAAGCTGGCGCAATGGGAAGAAGCCCAGGTGGGCTTATGGGACCAAGCAAGGAGCCTAGCTCCTGAGTCTTCCCTGGCCAGAGAGGGTGAGAACAGGATGCAGAGATGCAAACTGGACACCGGATGACCTCACGGAATTCATGCTAGTGCTGGAGCCTCTTGAGTACAGCCTTCATGACTCAGAGTGGGGCGTCTCCATTTTGCAGACCCCAGCCATGTGCTGCATTATCTCCTTGTTACCCAATTCCTGACCCTTACATAGCTCTGATCCTTCACCAAGGATGCGGGTGGGGAGCAGGGATGAGCAACAGAGGTCATGGTCTGGTAATAACAATGGCTGAAAGTTTAATCGTTTGTTCGTGAGAGTTTTATTCTGGTTTTAGTTTTTTATTTTATTTTATTTTGTTGGCTGAGGCAAAACAGTCCTAGGTCAAAGGGACCTCATCAAAATATTTCATGCTCACAACCACTCTGAGAGTTTGCATGATCACTGGTTCATGGTATGGAAACTGAGGCCCAGAGAGGGAAGTAACTTGCCAAGGCCATGCAGTTCTTAAAGGGGGTGCTCTGGAAGCTCTCTCTGTTTTTGGGGTGTTCATGCCTTGACAAACGGAGGGTGCAAATTCTGTCACAGGAAAAGTCCTTGAAGTGCCTTCTTGCATGAGGAGCTTATGAGCCAGGGCTTGGGCTATTTCTGCTGCAATAAAAGCTTTGAATCTCGTAAGCCTTGTGCATACTTGCTTTCTGCAGATCCCCTTCCCAGAGGCTGGTGGATGTAACTCACATGCCATGAAGTTCACCCACTTCAGCTTTTACTTAACAACTGATTCATGCAACCATCACTACTATCTAATTCCAGAACACTTTCATCATCCCCCAAAGAAATCGCATATTCATTAGCAGTCACATCCCATTCTTCCTTCCTCATGGCTTTGGGGAGCCACTAATCTTTCTGTCTCTAGATTTACCTGTTGTGAAAGAAGCCAGGCACATGTTGTAGGATGCTGTCTCTGTAGAGCCTACAACATGTGCCTTTTGTGTCTGGCTCCTTTTACCTGCTTACACTGAGCTAGAATGTTTAATTGTTGGGGGAGAACTTTGGGGACCAGGCCATGGGTTCCCTACCATGCCACTTGTGTCATCTCAGCAAGTCACTTTACTCATCCTCCCTCCCACCACCTTTGGTCTTAGTTTGCTCATCTGTCAAATGGAGAGATAATAAGTAATGACTCTAACAGGCTTCTGGCATGTAGACCAGTGGTCTCCAAGGACTCCTTATGTGATGTTGATGCTGTCCTCTATAGTTTACGAAGGCCCCAGCACCAATGGTACAGGGGCTTGGAGGTAGGTTCCTGGGTCACATCTCACCTCTGCCGCTTCCCAGCTGTGGGAATTTGAACAAGGTCAGTGAATTTCTCTGAGTGTCTTTTTTCTCGTCTAGTAAATGAAGATCCAAGTATTGTGAAGATTCAGTCTGATAAAGATGTTGTGATGAGTTGAGGAGCATCCCTCCACCCCAACTCATGTCCACATGGAACTTCAGAATATGACCTTATTTGGGAATAGGGTCTTTGCAGAAGTAGTTAAACTAAGATGAGGTTACATAGGTTGAGCATTCCTAATCCAAAAATCTGAAATCACAAATGCCCCCAAATCCATAACTTTTTGAGCACTGACATGATGCTCAAAGGACATGTGATTGGAACATTTTAGATTTTGGATATCTGGATTAAGGATGGTCAGCTGGTATGTATTCTGCAAATATTCCGAAATTCAAAAACATTCAAAATCCAAAACACAAAAACTTCTGGTCCCAAGCATTTCTGAATAAGGGATACCTAACCTGTACTGGACTAAGGTGACCCCTAAATCCAATAACTGGTGTCCTTATAAGAAGAAGAGAAAAACACACAGAGACACAGAGAGAAGGCCGTAAGAAGATAGAGGCAGAGACCGGAGCAATGCTTCCACAAGCCAAGAAATGTGAAGGATTGCCCAGAATCACCAGAAGTGAGGAAGAAGCAAGGAGCGGCTTCTCCTTCAGGGCCTTCCAGGAGGAACCAACACTGCCAGCACCTTGATCTTGAACTTCTTGGCCTCCAGAACTGTGAGAGGACAAACGTTCGCTGTTTAGGCCACTTAGATTTTGATACTTTGTATGGCAGCCTGAGCAAATGGATTCAGGTGTTTTAGTCTTTTTGAGCACATGCTCACCATCAAGTTTCCCATTAAGGTCTGCAGGCGCCTTCTCTCAACAATGAGAGAGCACACTGGATGTTTTTCTCGGATCTTTTTAGGGTTAGAGATACTTGTTAGCACAGATTTCCTAAGAAATGATAGGAAATGCTACTGTAGAGAATTTTTTTCAAATGGAAGATACTGAGGCCTTTCCCATGTCGCGGGCCAGCCCGAGCCCCCAGAGCATGAATCATGGGTCCGAGGTGCTGAGTGTAAACGCCCATCCTTGCGAACCTGGGACCTGTGATCTGCTGATTCTTTCTTCCTTCCCCAGAACCAAAAGGCAGACCAATTCAAGGAGTCTCAGACCAGGATTTAAATAAATAAATAAATAAATAGCCTCACGGCCCAGCTCCCAGCTGCCAGACAGCCCAGCCACCAACCCCACCCAGGTGGGAGGCTATTTGTAGACAACCCTGAAAGATGGCCAAAGACAGGGTTCTGAGACTCTCTGGATGCC
Organism: Macaca nemestrina; assembly: GCF_043159975.1. NCBI lineage: Eukaryota > Metazoa > Chordata > Mammalia > Primates > Cercopithecidae > Macaca > Macaca nemestrina. The sequence goes on along the minus strand of NC_092131.1, from coordinate 11,557,995 downwards.
TCCCTTTATGCTGAGTCACTCTCTGTGGTCCACTCAGCCAGCGAGCAATGAGCGTCTGTTTCATCTCCTCAGTTCCAGCCAAGACAGAGCACAGCATGTGTGGGCCCTCCTCGTAATGACACTACCATTGTCTTGTGCAACAGTAAAATGATAAAATCAGGAACAGTTACTGTGGGGTGCCTACCAAAGGCCAGTTGCATCACCACATTATCCCATGCGATTCTCAAACTCTGCAATGTGCTCCATTTTAGACTGAGGCTCCGGAAGGTGGAATTGAAAATGGTCCAGATTCACCTTCTCAGCAATGATGGAGCTAGGGTGTCAACCCTGCTGAGGCAGCTCCACACCGTACACCTGCCTGCCCAGACTTCCAAATCAGACCTTAAGGACCAGGGACTTGCTTTTGCAATGAGATTTGCTCAGTGTCTCCCTGACCTCCCTAAGTACAGGAGTCCCCTCCCTTATCCATGGTTTCAACTACCTGTGGCCAATACAGGTCTGAAAATATTAGATGGGAAATTCCAGAAATAAACAATTAATACATTTTAAATTATGCACCATTCTGAGTAGTGTGATGAAATCTCGCTCCATCCTACTTTGTTCCACCTGGGACATGAGTCATCCCTTTGTCCAATGTACCCATGCTGCATAAGTTACCCACAATTCCTGTATAGCAAAAAGCATAGTGTTATAAGGTTTGATACCATCTGCAGTTTCAGGCATCCACTGGGGATCTTGGAATGTTTTCCCTATGCCTAAGGGGAAACTGCTGTACAGAGCCTCATGCCTTTCTGTTTTGAAGACCACTGGATCCTGTTCTGTTTCTTCATAGAACTCACAATCACAATCCTGTACAGGTTTCTCTGTTAGTCTGTCTCTATCCCAAGTCTGTAGCCCCCATGAGGGCTGGGACAGTCAAGAATGACCCCAAGTCTTCAAGAAAAGTTATGGTTATCTTCAGCATTTCAGTTCCCCTATACTCAGAGTCCTGCAGCTTACAGAAGACATTTCAGTTTCCCCGGACCCAGAGTTTTGCATCTCCATCGTGGGGACCAACATGATTTAAATGAAAGATAAATGTTCACAGCATCAACTTTATAATCCAATTCCATCTCTTTAAAACATCATAAAGGAAATACCGGTTTCTAAAGAAAACATCTTATTCCATGCCCCCATTCTTTGCTGTACACGTGGGTTAATTCGGCATCTAGGCTGACTGAAAAATGATGTAAGAGATTTTCCACATGGCACTTGCTGCCAGATTAAGATAGAAAGGTCATAAAACTGAGAAAAGATGGATCAACATGTACATATTCATCTTATCCTGGGAACATCTATACAGCACGATACTGACATTTCCCACACAGTTATTTGACCCTAACAACAACTCTCAGAAGCAGGTAGGACCAGAGCATTCCAGGACCGCCACCCCGGCTCTCTTCTGGAAGCCCTGCAGGTGGGCTCCACCTGCTGCGAGCATTTATCTTTAGAATAGATCGTGTAGTTAGAGCTATAAAACTCCAAGTACAGGGAAATGGAAATTGCTTCTGTGAGCTACAAAACTTTCTGCACCTGCTCTCTCAAAGCACCCTTACTCTGGACTGAAACTATCACTCAGTTCTCTTCCCTGAACCAAACCAAGAGCTGCACAGGGCCTGCTGGAGGGTAAGGGATATGGGATATTCATGGATAGAATGAGTAATTGGGGTGTGGAGCTTGACCCAGGCTTTCTGACTCCAAGTTCCAAGTGAGCCTTCCACGAAGGCTTATGAACATGTGTGTGTTACAATACACATACTGGTCCCCCCACCTGCGATGGTTTTCTCAGCTTGCTTGCCTTCCAAACTCCTATTCAGCCCTGAAAACCCAGTTTAAATAATCCTCTGCCACGAATTCTTCCCCAACTCTGCATAATAGTCAAGGTTCTCTAGAGAAACACAACCAACAGAAAATAGATAAATATAGATAGATTTGTTATAAGGAATTGGTTTATGCGATTATGGAGGCTGAGAAATCCCACCATCTGCTATCTGCAAGTTGGAGACCCAGGAGGACCAGTGATGTAGTTTCAGTGGGAGTGTGAAGGCCAGAGACCCAGGACGGCCAGTGAGAAGGTGGGAGAAGACAGGTGTCCCAGCTTGGAAACAGCCAGGCAGAGAGAACCAGTTCTCCCTTGCTGCTCCTTTTGGTTGTATTCAGGTCTCCGACAGGTTCGATGCCACCCACCACGTTGGGGAAGACAATCTGCCTCACTCAGTCTACCCATTCAAACATTAATCATTCAAATTAACCTGTGAAGGTTAAACTCACTCACGGACACCCCCAGAAACCATGTTTAACCAAATGTCTGGGCACCCCATGGCCCACTCAGCACGACACATAAATTACCCATCCCACTCCCCCTTGAGCAGAACTCATTTTTTTCAAACCTCACACTCGGACACAGCCTCAGAACTTCATTGCCACTCTGCTTTCTACAATATGTTGTCACTGGACGTCAGCTTGTCCTTGTCCTCAGCCATCCCAAGAGTTCCTTAAGTGGGCAGGGAGTGAGCTGTGTTCATCTCTGCACCCCCCATGCCCACACAGGGCCTGGCCCCTACAAGGGGTTTGGGACACGTTTGTTGACATAAGACAAGTTATTGCTATTACATATTTATTTATAATACATAGGATTATGAATATACTCAGCAAATATTTAAGCACTTCTTACATATCAGCCCTGTTGTAGGAGCTGGGAAGATAAACCTAATCAAAAGAGACAAATCCCTTGCCTGGTGGAGCAGGTGGCGATAGGGCTGTAAAGAGCAGTGTAGCAGGCCAAGAGGAGGAGAGGTTATTTCAGGAAAGGGCTCTCTGATAAGGGGGGATTGGTGAGGACAAGAAGGACCTGGGGGAGCAAGCGTGGGGCTCTCAATGGCAAGGTGCTCCATGCAGGGGAACGGACCGTGCAAAGGCCCTGAGGTGGGAGAGAAGGTGGCACATCCAAAACAGAGAGAGGAAAGGTTGGGCGTAGTGGGGAGTGCCTGTAATCCCAACATTTTGGAAGGCTGAGGAGGGAGGATGGATTGGGCCCCCAGGAATTTGAGACCAGCCTAGGCGACATAGTGAGACCTTGTGTCAAAAAACAAAAAAAACCATAGCTTTAGAAAGCCAGGGCAGCCAGGCACCATGAGACAGGTGGTCTGGGAAGCTGGGTCTGCGCATGTGCTCTGGGAGGCAGCTGGGTCTGCGAATGTGCAGCCTTCCCGATGTCAGGTCTGTGTGTTTTCCTGGGCCTGAGACAGCAACAGAGGAGTCTGAGAAGAGACGTGACATGGCCTGGCTTCGGCCTTAGGAGACAGAGAAATGCAGTTGATTGTCCTGGTACAAGCCCCTTCTGAGTGCATGTGCACTCCTGGGATTCTCGAGGCTCCCTAAGGAGTAAGGTCGGTGATCCCCTGCTCTGCCCGGGTGAGAAGGCCTTCATCTGCCAATGCAGGGCCACACAAGGGCAGGGAGTTTCATATGGATTTTTTTTTAACTTTCCTGGCCCATGGAACCCCTGACCCAGTGGAGCTTTATCTGCTAAGTGGGCACCTTCCCACCCCAGAGCCAGCACCCAGGACCCTTCACTTCGGGGCTGGCTGCCAGGCCAAGACAGCACCTGGAGCTGCCTGAATGCCCAGGACATGCTCATGTCCGCACTGTCATCCTGTAGATCTCCAAGTGTTTGTGCTTTGCTGAATGTACATTTGTGATTTTCTGCTTACCCCCCCTTACACTTTGACCCCCTCTGTTCACCCCATCCATTCCCTGCTTCCTGTGTGCCAGACACATATGCTTTTGTGGCATATGCCTGGTGGTATTTGCCTGGCACCTGGTAGGTGCTCCATACGTGTTTGTAGAATAAAGGGGAAAGCACTCAGACACTGTGCTTACAGAAGAGCAGAGGATTACACCAGGACTTAAGTGATGGATGAGCACTGAACAAAGCAAGGAGGGGGAGGTCATTTTCAGCAAATGCTCACAAGCAGGATGCATTCGGAGCCCATGAGTCACTCACTCAGCGTGGAGGGTGGCTCTGGATGTTACAGCAAGACTATGGGGGAACTCGTGAATTCCAAGGGGTTGGGTCATTGTCCCCTGACATGACAAAATGCAGGTGTTTCCAGAATATTAATCCAGCAGAAGGATAGACTGAAGGAAAGGAATCAGAAAGCCAGGAGATTGATTTACAGCCCTTTGTTGCAGACTTGTATGTACGTTGCATGAGTTTCTAAACCCTGCGATGGGAAGAAAGGTGTGATGGCCAACAGCCTTGGGGTCAGGGGTGAAAGGACACGAGCCGGACCACAGTGAGGGTGCTGCATTTCATCCTGGCAAGAGTTCTGCCCAGCTGTGGCTTTCTGTCCTACATCTACAATTGGGAGAACACTGGAGACATCAGATGTCGTAAGGACTAAGAACGAACCCTGGAGAGGCTTAGCATCTGGGTGCTATTTGTAGAGGTGTGCTGGGTGACATGTACTAGAATCTTTCATTTTGAAGAACCTGCTGGATAGGACTAGAAAAGTAAAGGAGAAAAAAACTCCAGGACTGATCGACTAGAGAACGGGAAAGTTTCCCTTGATGTCACAGTGGGCACTAGGACCGCATGTCCCCAGGGGCCTCAAACTCCAGAGCTCACCTTCCTTTAAATACACACCCAGTATGGTCCAAGCCGATGCATACTACAGGGAGTCCAGCCTGCCTGAAGTGCTTCCTCACTGGTATTAAGGACACCCCAGGGAAGGTGGGCCTGTCCTCTATTTCCAGAGGCAGCCCTTTATCCTCTGTGGCCACCTCTTCACCCAAGTACCCAGGGGACTTCATCAAGCACAGTGCACATCAGACTGTAAGGTTTAACCAAACCTTATGGAGGCTGTGGGAATTACAAACAACTGAATTCAGAAAAGGCAAGTTTCAGCCGGGCACGGTGGCTCACATCTGTAAGCCCAGCACTTTGGGAGGCCGAGGCGGGCAGATCACCTGAGGTCGGAAGTTCAAGACCAGCCTGACCAACATGGAGAAACCCCGTCTCTACTAAAAATACAAAATTAGCTGGGTGTGGTGGTGGGAGCCTGTAATCCCAGCTACTCGGGAGGCTGAGACAGGAGAATCGCTTGAACCCAGGAGGCAGAGGTTGCAGTGAGCTGAGATCGCCCCATTGCACTCCAGCCTGGGCAACAAGAGCGAAACTCCGTCTCAAAAAAAAAAAAAAGAAAGAAAGAAAGAAAAGAAAAGGCAAGTGAAGCCTCAGCAGAGGGTCCTCAGTGCTTTCCCACTTCTTAGCCCCCCACTGTCTTCTGCCACGCTATAGGGACCTGCTTTTCTTTCACAGATTTGGGGTCTCCTCCCCCTACCCTCAGCCCCACTCCCTTAGCCCCGGAGACAGTAGGAGACCCTCTGCTCCCCTGAGCCCAGGCCTGTCTCGCGTTTCCCATGGAGATGAGCAACAAGGGGAAACATGGGTCTTCTTAAAGAACTTTCCATCCCCCACCACCACCTTAGCAAGGCGGCCAGATGCATCTCTGAAGTCCAGCTCACTCAGGCCAGCTCTCTTCATGGCCTGTCTTCCAGCGAGAGGCAAAGCAGAGATCAGACCTGCATGTGCTCTTCGTGGCAGAGCTGGCTTTATACGCGCTCCTGGGTGAATCAACAGGGAGACATCTCCTAAGAATAAATGTTTCTCAGAAACAGTATCGTCTAAACTCATATTGAAGGGAGAACAAGCCAGCCGCGGGCTGGAGAGACCCCCGCCTACATTACTAAGTAACAGGAAAGGCTAAGATTTGGAGCCTTCTTCTGGTTCAGATCTATCCCCAGAATGATGGAAGATGCTTTCCTGTTGACAATTTTTTTTTTTATTGCAAATCCCACCCAGGAGGTCTCTCCTGATAGGAAGGAACCATCCTCTAAGGCAAATTCTAACTTCTTCTCTGAAATGTACATCCACTACTGAGCCTCAGAATGCTATTTGTTCCACCTACTTCCACAATTTTAAGGTCTTCAGCAACAGGAGAAAATAGCAGGAAAACTTGAAGTGCAGTTGGCTCCCACTGAGATGTCACTAGCAGAAAAAGGGAACACAAGGAAAAAGCAAGATTCTAAAGACAGAGGTAACACCTTCTGCTCCAAACATTTAGAGAGTCACATTCCCAGAAGTCAGACTCGAAGCCCTGAATTCTGGCATGAATGAGTTCTCCTACATGTAGGGGGTGGCCTGGAAAGATCTTAATTTTTAAGATGGCAGGTAAGGGGCCTTCAGTTGGAGAATCTTGCCACCTGATTCTCAAAGAAAGCCAAAAATATCTTACTGTCTGAAACATGAGGTCTTGAGTAGTTCAACTTGACCCATGCCAACATAATTTCAGAGCCGCCAAGGAGGATTAGGAAAAAGTGTATCTGGTCTTACTCAACTCTGAACATTGCATGAGTCAAACGTTTTCCTAGCTCTCTGTGTGATGGGTCCACTCTGATGAATTCTTGGCAATGTATCTTTCATGACCAAAATTCAAAAGGGGCCATTCGAAGTGGCTCCCACAAAAGCAGCTGCAGAGCCCCAGACATTCAGAAGCCAACAGTGAAGGGGTCAAAAGCCGTCCTTCAATGTTCACTGATACTTTGCGAGCCTTGGGGCAAGTTGGCAATGCCAAAACGTGTTTTTAGGGCCTATTGGCCAATGTACAGGTCTTGGGCAGGATTGCAGGCCTCTGCAGATGGTACCAAAGTAAAAGAGGAGATGGTAACTGAATAATCTGCCATCATCCCTTCAGTGCAAAGTGAAATGAGAGTGGATTTTTCCTTCCAAATCCACTTGGAGTGAGTCCCGAAAGACTCACTTTTGCGGCAATCCCCACAATGACGTCACTGGAGAGGAGGTTATATAATTTAAAGCGACCACATTTCCACAGAGCTTCCCAGAAGAGAAAACACCTCCAAAGGCAGCTCTCACCATCAGAAAACCCAGCTAAAGTTGTGAACGCCTTCATTTTCTGTCTGAGTAAGTAAATGACCACCTTTTTTCTCTTTTATGAGAGTACAATATAAGGGGAAATCTGTGTCTCTTAGAAAAACAAAAAACTTCCTTTTACACCTACCTCTTGGCAAAATGTTCCGCTTCTGTGAGGGTACTTTTTAAAAGTAACTCTAAATCAATTTAAGAGACTTTTATTTCATGTCTAGTTTAGGTCTTAATTGCTTTTGCAGAACAGGAGGAGGAGGGAAAGGTTTTAGAACTGTTGGGAAGGTTCCAGTAACTCCTTACATCAAAATCAAGTGAAACATGTCAGGGCTGAATACAGCCACCAGCGCTTGCATGGACTCTGACCCGTTATAGCCTGCAAATTCTGAATCATAAAAATTAAATTAGTCTCTCTGGAATGGCTTACAAGATTTCATAAGACCAATAACTGGTTGGGTTATTCGTAGCTTGAAAGTAGCATCTTATTATGTGACCGTGCTGACGGTCTTTGACATCTGTGGCTGGATTTCCAACACCTTTCTCATCACCATGCTGTTGAAATCGGAGTTAATTTGAAGAATTAACTAATTTGTTGGAAAAAGTCACACTCTCTCATAGCCAAGGTTAAAATGTGCAGAGTCCAGAAAATACCACACAGAAATGACAGAATCTCCCTCCCTCGTAGACTTGCCCAATGCCCCTTCTGAGTTCTTTAAATAGGGTCACATATTACTAACAATATCCACAGATATTGTTTATTGAACACCTACTATGTTCCAGGCAAATATCAGAGCTAAAGCTAAACCTGGCAAAGGAAGATGTCTCCTTTCTGGCCAACTTTATAAACACAGACAGCAGCAGGTGAGGACAATCCCTTTAAAAATAAGCCCCACGTGAGCAGACACATGCTGTGGCTGCAGTGGCCCCAGCCACCTCCCAGTCCTGGGAATGGGGGTGGTGTCCGCTGACCTAATCAGATTCGAGCTAAAGTCCCTGCATAGCTGGTCGTCTCTGGCTTCCTGGGCAAGGTGCAGCCTCACCCCCTGTGCTGGTTTCCTAAGGCTGCTGTAAATAATTATCACAAAGTTAATGGCTTAAAATGATGAAAGTTATTGTCTTACGGTTCTGGAGATCAGAAGTTCAAACTCAGTCTCGCTGAACTAAAGTCAAGATATTGGCTTGGCTTTGTTCTCCACCCCCATGATTCAATTATCTCCCACCAAGTCCCTCACACAACACACGATAATTATGGGAGCTACAACTCAAGATGAGGTTTGAGTGGGGACACAGTCAAACCATATCAGTGCTCAGCACCCTCCTGTCTCTTCTCAAACTCTCAATGCCCCAGCCCCTGCACCATAGGTCAGGATCTCGCCTTCTTTCTCCCTGAAAATTCCCAACCTATCACAGGGGAATTTCACCCATTCCCACTGGCCAATCTCTGTCACCATAGACCTCGGCTTCCTGGCCATCATCAGAGATAGCTAGAAGGATGGCCAGGCCATGTGTTGTGCACACTGCCAGGGCACTCCAATAGTCAAAAATTATTTCCAAAAAAAATCAGTATTTATAGGTAGAAAGAGAGATGAAAGAAGGAAGGAAGGAAAAAAGGAAGGAAAGGAGGAAAGGAAGGAAGGAAGGAAGGAAGCAAGCAAGGAAGGAAGGAAGGAAAGGGAGGGAAGGAGGGAGGAAGGAGAGAGGGAGGGAAGCAGGATGGGAGGGAGGTAGGGAGGAAGGGAGGGATGGAGGGAGGAAGGAAGGAAGGGAGGGAAGGAGGGTAGGAGGGTAGGAAAGGAAGGAAAGAAGGAAGGAAGGAAGGGAGGAAGGAAAGGAGGAAGGAAGGGAGGGAGGGAGGGAGGAAAAAAGTCCAACAAAATTGTTATATTATATTGATGGTGTTATAAAGTAGTTCTAGATAAAAACTATTTTCAAAAAAAGTCTTTAAATACATATACATGCACCTATGAATATTAAAGCAAAATAAAACATTTTTATGTTAATTAACTGAACATTTAAAAATAAGATAAGCAGGAGGTGGAGGTGGGTGGATCACAAGGTCAGGAGATCGAGACTATCTTGGCTAACATGGTGAAACCCCATCACTACTAAAAATACAAAAACTTAGCCGGGCTTGGCGGCAGGTGCCTGTGGTCCTAGCTACTCGGGAGGCTGAGGCAGGAGAATGGTGCCAGCCCAGGAGGCAGAGCTTGCAGTGAGCCAAGATCGCACCACTGCACTCCAGTCTGAGTGACAGAGCCAGACTCCATCTCAAAAAATAAATAAATAAGATAAGCAAAATAATTTTTCTCGTTGCATATTCACATGCTACGGTTTCTTGTACCTGACTGATACCATATCTTTGGCATTTTTCCCAATAATGTATTTTCTTCAATGTGGTCTTGTTATTTTTAATTTTTCCATATAATTGCCTGAAATCTTTTTTCCACAAATTTTACAATTAACAAATTTAAATTAGTACCTTCAATTGACTCTTCTCTTGAACCATAATATATTGAGAAAATGTTCCGTCTGTAGGTTCTGAGTGATAAGCTCTCAGCAAATTCTGCCAGGCAGAGGCTGTTCTCAAGTCCAATTCTTTGCCCATGGAATTGCATAAATATTTTAGCCCAGATATTTTCACAGGTGCTGTCTTTGTGCCTTAGTTTGGAGAGCAGTGGCACTATCTCGGCTCACCACAACCTCCGCTTCCCCAGCTCAAGCGATTCTCCTGCCTCAGCCTCCTGAGTAGCTGGGATTATAGGTGCCCGCCACCATGCCTGGCTAATTTTTTAATTTTTAGTAGAGATGAAGTTTCACCATGTTGGCCAGGTTGGTCTTGAACTCCTGACCTCAGGTGATCAACCTGCCTTGGCCTCCCAAAGTGCTGGGATTACAAGCATGAGCCACCGCGCCCAGCCCACAAGTATTTTTTTTTTTTTTTTTTTACCAGATTAAACCTTTCAAATAAGTTGTACCTACTTAAAAGTTTTGAATGTTTTGTCAAATTCAGATACTGCAAATCACTGGTTTTCTCAATTTCATTTCATTTCCATACAGAACATGAATTTATCCAATTAAAAAGATTCTTCCCACAAACTGAAATATTCCAGAGCTCATTTTAGAATTTCAAAATTAACTCTTCTACCGCATTTGATTTTGATCATTTTCTGATACATTTTATAATTTTTCTGCATACCAGCTTTGTTTTCAATACTTACAATTCACTAAAAGCTTTGAAAGCTGATGTTTTGGTGCTCTATTTATTGAATAACTTGACTAAATATTTCCAACTGATTTGGAACAAAATTCAACAAAAGTTTAGAGATCTGTTTCAACACACTATTTAATAACGTTTTATGGCACTGAGACTCAGTGTCCTCCAAAATTGGTTGATAATGGGAAAATAAAAGAGAAAACACATGTGAAAGTCAAATTTTTTAAAAAATTCATGAACAACTTTATCACATCAAGTTTGTAGTTCAGTAAATCTGTGCATATGTTTTAACATTTTATAAATCTTGTCACGTACATCTATTTCTATTTATAGAATATTGACATTTATTTACATGCAGTAACAAATTGTGTATGCACCATGACCTGTTCCAATCACATTTCTGTTTCATTAGTGTCTTAATTTAGTAGGAATATTGTTGTTACCATGACACTGGACTCCACCAAAATTTGTGTTTTATCCTCACAAAAATGCAATGACTTTATTTCCAATGTGGAAAATTTAAACAACTTAAAATAGCATTCACAAAAAGTCAGTTGTTTCACTTTGCCAGAATGAATGTTGCAAAGCCCTAGCTTTGCTTCCATGAGCTGAATGAAAGAATGAATTGTGATTGGAATTGACAGGCTTTTCTGTCTGAAGAGTCTGAGGATACTGGTGTTGAGCAGGCACCATTTTGCTTTCTATGACATTCTTCTTATGGAGCCAACGCACAGTCAGCCATCACTTCCACTGTTGCACGTGCACAAGAAAAGCTGGAATTAAATGTGAGCTGAGTTAATTTAAAAAACAGTCATTTGATCTAAGGGAAAAGTCATGCCCCTCAGAATGATCTTATATCAGCATCTTTTGCAACTACATGGATGAGAACCGTGTCTTAGGGCGCAATGTTCTTTTGGTTTTTTGTGTTTTTCTGAGACAGAGTCTCACTCTGTCACCCAGGCTAGAGTGCACTGGCATGATCTCAGCTCACTGCAACCTCTGCCTCCTACGTTCAAGCAATTCTCTGCCTCAGCCTCCCAAGTAGCTGGGATTACAGGCACCTGCCACCATACCCAGCTAATTTTTATATTTTTAGTAGAGACAGGGTTTCACCATCTTGGCCAGGCTGGTCTTGAACTCCTGACCTCTTGACCCACCTGCCTTGGCCTCCCAAAGTGCCGGGATTACAGGCATGAGCCGCTGTGCCTGGCCTGGTGCAATGTTCTTAAAATTACTAATTTCTAAAGTAGCAGCTCTGTGTCAGGTTTTCTTGCAATCAGTGAAATTGCTACAGACCCCATAGTGATGCAAATGTCAACAAATATTCTATGCAAGCTATCTGCTCATCAGCAACTTCCTTGAGCAACAGAAGTGCAGTACTTAAATTTCCATTAAACATTTGTTTTTTAGCTCATCACTCCAAAAGGGTTTATTGCAAATTCTTTAAGTATTGCCAAATGATAAAATAAACATAGTTTTGGATTTATGCCCTGCAAAAAATGACCAAACTATTGTAACAAGAGCCTCCAGCCTCCTCCATATTATGCTCTGGGTGGGGACTGCTCGGCTTCCATGTGCCATGGATATTTCACAACCACCAAATCATAATTTCCCGTGTCTCCTGTTGATCTGTCAACTGGCAGCTCTGCAGCTTCTGCTCTTTTATCTACTCTCTCCCTGGTGATTTCATCCAGCTGTGTGACTTTAAATG